>NW_016811810.1:2327953-2457035 GCF_001698545.2 Rhinopithecus bieti
ACAAAAACACACATACACACACAAACACACATGCGCAAACACAAACACACACATACAGATACACACACACATACACACAAACACACACACATGCACACACACACACATACACACAGACGAACACACACACATACACATGCACAAACACCCACATACACACACACACATACACACACAACCACACATACACAAACACACACATACACATGCTCACACTGGCACCCAGGCACCCAGGGCCAGGCATGCATGCACAGGCTCATGCACACACACACGCGCGCACACACAAGCTCACACATCAGTCTTTCACACACACTCACACCTGCTCACTCAGGCCCCCAGGCCAAGCACATGTGAGCACACACATGCTCATGCAGAGCCTAACACAAACACGGAGGCTTACACACAGGCACTCACACAGTCCTGCACAATGTAGCTCCCCACACATATGCCCACACAGAGCTGTACACACACAGACACTGTCACATGTTTACAATGCACACACATAGATTTACACGCACAGCTATACACACACACTCTCCCACAGCCACACACACACACACTGGGGTGTACAGAGGCAGAGGTGGGCACCCCCTGGCTTCAGCACAGGGAGGCCTGAGGAAGTTGGAGGTGCGAGCTGGGCCGCGTCACCGGGCTGCTCAGGTAAGAGTGGCCGGAAGCCTCTGCCTCTAGACGAGTTCCCCCGTGTCCAGGGGGCTCCCAACACCTGCTCCTCAGGGGGCTGTAGCAGTCAGGTGCCACATCAGTGCCCGTGGCATGAAGCAGCCAGAGGTGGAGGGCACTTGGCACCTCCTGCAGGACCTGGGGGAGTGGGCGTGCTCCCCAGATGAGCAGACGTTAGACCTGAACGGTGAGGGGCTGGGGGAGGTGTCCTGGGAAATAGCAGTGGGGAGGAAGGCATTGTCTGGAGAAGGCTTGTCCTGCACAGGGAAGGAGGGAGTGGAGGCACCTGAGCATGGCCAAGGCCAAGGGACTTCAGCTCCTGCCACAAAAGGTGGAATGGGGCTGGCGGTGGAGTCCAGAATATGGCATCTCTGCAGTAGGATACTGTCTTGGGCTGGCAGAGCCTGCACCCTGAGTCTCCTGGGGAAGACAGACAAGTCTCTGCTCCTTCCTTACCAGCTGTGTGAGCTTGGGCACGTCCCCTAACCTCTCTGTGTCTCACTTCCTCATCAGTAAAATGGGGATAAAAATTGTCCCCAAGTCAGAGGGTGGTTGAGGGTTAAGTTAATGAACATTCGTCACATGCTCAGAACAGCACTAGGGTTTGCAAGCCTAGCCTTGAGGATGGTGACGGGGGACTGGGGGAGGGGAGGAGGGCCCAGCACCCAGGGGTGTCTGCAGTGGCCCTGGATGAGGGGAAGCCACCAGAGCCCTGGAGTGCAGCAGAGAGGCCGAGTGTGAGGCTTTCGATAACACAGGCTGGGAATGGAGCTCCAGGGGTGCAGAGGCAGGAAAAGCAGGCTGGCCTGGAGCAGGCAGCATGCGGTACAGGAGAGTGAGGGTGACGGGGGCAGGAGGCAGGAGGGCAGGAGAACAGAGAGGGGCAGAGGACAGAATCCTGGGGACACAGTATCGTGTGCCAAGCTGAAGGGGGTGACCAGCAGTAGAGGAAGGTTTGTGCAAAACAGACCGAGAGATGCTCACGTCCAAGAAAGCCAGGGCATGGCACTCGGGGGATCTGGGTCCCCACAGCCTGGAGCCAGTGCAGGAGTCGGGCCTGTGAGGAGACTGCTGGGATGGCCACCCCAAGCCACCACTGCCCTCGCCGAGAGGCCTCCAAGTGGAGAGGAGCTAGCAGCAGGAAGAGGACGGGGCCGAGCTGCTCTGCCTTCCTGGTTCCCAATTCTCCTGGATGCCTGCAGTGACCTGGCGGCTCTGCCTCCCACCTGGGCTGAGGCTACCATTCAAGAGAGGGGAGGGCAGCAAGTGTGGCCTGCAGTGCAACCCTGCCTCTGTGAATGGACACCTGGGGGTGGGGGTGGCAGGGCCAAGGTGTGAGCCCCAAGCTGGGCCACTGGCTGGGTCCCTCAGGAGGGTAGGCTGGGGAGCTGGGGCCGCCAGCTTTCTCCTGGATGCATCACGGGTGGTGCTGTTTATTGTACTGAGTAGTATTTCTGTTCTAAAGTAAACACTCAGATTTTTAAAAAACCATGGCTGGCATCTGAGCCTGGAGCCCAGATGTTCTCTCTGGGAAGAGGAGCAAGTGTTACTGGCTGCAAGGCCCAAGGAAGTTTCTGGAAACTTGGCATTACATAGAGATTTTAAATTGCCACTCTAGACAGGAAAGCGAGGTAGGGGGACAGAAAGAGTGTCTGGGAGGACCCAGAGTTCCATGGGGGACAGAAGCCATCACCTCGTGAAAGCCCCAGCCCACTCCTCTGTGAGCACTTTCCTTGGGGGAGGCGTGGAGAAGGGGGCCTCTGGTGGGAACTGGGTTTGGATTTTCCTAATAGGCACCATGGGAGGCCAGGAGGCAGGGAGGCAATGACCAAGGTCAGGTTATAGGGGAGAGTGTGGTCTACCGCAGGCAGGGAAAGCAAACCCAGAGACTGCTTAACCTGGAGGCAGTGGAAGGCCAAGACCTGGTGCCTTGGAAGGGTCAGAGCCTGTAGGCTGGGAAGGCAGGAGGCCAGGCAGAGGGTGACATTCCGCCTTGTGAGGTTTCAGAGCTGGTGAGGAGACTGGAATTGCGGAGGCGTGGAGCAAAGACCATCCTGGTTAAATACTACAGTTACACTGGATGATGGCTGGTGAGGGCAGTGTAGGAGGGGCAGACTGAGGACAGGAGGTTGGGGTTTAAAGATCCCACTGATTTCTTTACCCTGGGGAGTTGCAGGGGTAGCAAGGGAAGGTTTGGGGAACAGGTGCAGTGGGGAGGGTGACAGAGCACAGCGTGACAATGAGGGCCCTGGGGAGAAAGGGGGCTGGGCTCTCAGGGCTCCTGCATGGGACAGTGATGGGAGGCTTGCAGCTCTGGGGCTGAGAGCTTTTGTGTGTGCCTGGCCTTGGGCCCCAGAGGCATTAAGGATGAGGATTTTTGCAGGCGAGCCACTGGTCTTGCAGGGGACGTGGGTCGTGCTGACAGAAATCCTGGGCTTGGGATGCCACCCCCAGAAGCAAGGGGAAGAAAGACCGAAGATGCTTTATAGGAGGGTGATGCTAGCAGGCTTCTGGAAGGAAGATGGCTGGACGGTGGGTGAGAGGATGGGCCAGCATAGTGAGAATGGCATCATGATGGGGGTGGGGGCCGCCAAGGGCTGTGACCAGAAGGACAGGCAGGGTTGGCTGCAAGGGATGAGTCCCTGGTTGACGGGTTGACTGCAAACCCTAAGGGGCCATTTGTAGGAGTTCAGGAGAGGATAAATCCATGAAGGAGGCAGATTTGCTTAATGATAGGTACAGACGATATTTAACAGCAAACGAGACAATAAAACATGCAATGAGCAGATGGACAGCACTGGCTGCCGGGGATCCCAATGAAAGGCTCTAAAACACTACCAGGATTAGGACTCAGCTTGCAAGGGAGCTAGTTCAAGGACTGACAGCATTCTGCAAGTGGGAAGCCCAAGCTCTGGAGTTAGACAGAAGGGTGTGACTCCTGGCTCCAGCCTGTGTCTATGGCCATGCAACTCAGTGGGTTTGCTTTCTTTATCTATAAAATGACTCTATTGGTGGCGCCTGCCTTAAAGGGTAGTTGTGAGGATTAAATGAAATGGACAATAGTAAGCACACCACTTGACCCAGTGCTCAGTCAGTGCTGTTGTCAGTATTAGTACCACCATCATTGTCATCTCCATCCTTGTCATCATCACCAGTACTATCATCATCATCATCATCATCATAGCTATCACCATCAGCATCAACACTATTACTGTCATCATCATCGTTACCATCACCATCATCACCATTCCCATCATCATCATCACCATTACGGTCACCATGAACACCATTACTATCATCTTCATCATCAACCTCATCACCATCACCATCATCACCATTACATTACAATCATCACCATCATTATGAATGCCATTACCATCATCATCATTTCCATTACCATCACCATCAAAACCATTTCTATCACATCATCATCACTGTCACCACAAATGATGTTACTATAATCATCATTACCATTACCATCATCATCATCACCATTAATTACTATGATCATCACCCTTATCACCATCACCACCAACACCATTACCATCATCATCATCATTATCATAACTATCATGATCACCATTACTATTATCATCATTCTTGTCATCATCACCATCACCATTACCATCAACATTATTACTGTCATACTGACCATCACCATCATGAACACTGTTACTATCATTATCATCATCACTATCACCATCTGTAATACCATTACTGTCGTAATTATCACCATCACCATGAACACCATTACTACCATCATCATCACCATTACCATCAACACCATTGCTATCATCATCACCACCATTATTATCATCATCCTTGTCATTGTTGCTATTGCTATTGTCATCATCATCCCCATCACTATCACTATCAATAGCATTGCTATCGCCATCAACACCATTACTATCATCATCCTCACCATTACCATCAACACCGCCATCATCATTATCACCATTGATACAGCCTCTAAGTCATCATAACCACCATGATTATCACCATCATCACCACTACGTCTTATTATTATTGTTGCTGTTGTTGTTTTTAAGACTGGGAGTTAGAAGATTCTTAGGTAGGTCTTCTAGAATGAACTGCACACAGGGACATGTTGCATTTTAAACTACTCTATGATGAGGAAGAAGAGAACTAGAGGAGCTACGTGACCTGTTCAGGGTGATGGAGCTTTAGTGTGGCATTAGTTGTGAACATCAAAGATGGCTCACCATGCCACGCCTCACCTATTGTGTGAACTCTCTTATTTGCAGCTGTATATCCCCATAAGTAACATCAGGAGATAAGCACACAAGCCCTCTAACGCCATTTATTCATTCACTCCTTACATACATTTGTGTACTTACTGCACACAGTCTTTGTGTCCCATGCTGGGGATATGATGGGGGAATCTCACACTTGCAGTGCTCACAGTGAAGCGAGGAAGACAGCCAGTGCACCAGGCATTCCCACGCTGTGTGAGGACACACATGGAGAGGGAGGTGTGATGTGCTGAGAGGAGGCAGAGGGGCAGTGACCCTTGTCCTGAGGGCAGGGCATCATGAGGGCTGTGTGGGGAGAGGCTCTGGGTTGTGGCACCCCAGGATTCTGGGTCAGCTGGAGGGCAGAATGGGGAGCCCTGAGGGGACGCCCTGGGGGAGGTGGTCCTTGAGTTGGATGGAAGGATGCTGGAGAGGTTTGGAAAAGGCAGGGCTATTCATGGAGTCTAGGTCAGATTGAGACATGGGCTGGAGGTGTCTGCTTATCTCCTGAGTGGGCTCAAGGAAGTGGGAAGCTGGCCTAAAAATTTTGGAAGATAAACTCGGTCACATCAGGGTGAGATCACCCCCTCCTGGAGGTGACCTTTCTGCCACCTATACATCTTAGGGGTGCAGAGAAGATGTGGACCATCTGAGAGCAAGCTGCTCCTTCCTGTTCGTCTCCCTTCCACCTGCCGGCCAGGTCCCACCCTCAACCACAACCACCTGGTCATCACTGAGGTTTGCTCTGAAGCTCTGCTGGATGCCTGGGTTTCAGGGATGTGTCAACTGTCTCCTCTGCAAACTTTGCCATGATCACCACTGCCCAAGCCCAGCTCTCCCTTTGCTCCCCGTCTGGAGCATCCCAGCCACCTTTCCTCTCCCCTGCACCAAGCACGAATCACTTATCTGTGGGTTTCCTTTGAGACGAGCCCCTCTTGGTAACATTTGCCATCTCTAGGTCCCTGTCTTGCAGTTTCAACAAGCATTTATTGAGCACATACTCTGCCAGGGACCTTTCAAGACATTGATTGATTTATTCTTGAAACAGCCCACCTGGAGGCAGTGTCATCCTACCATTCAGGGAATTCAGACTTGGAAAGGGGAGGTAGCTCACCCAGAGTCATGTGACACTGTAATGGGGAGATGGAGAAAGGTGGGGGCCAGGGGAGGCCGCCCTGCCAGCTCAGGTGGAAGGGGCCCAATGACACAAGGAGCAGTGTCGTAGCAAAGAAAGCCGAGGACGTAGGTTTTGTTGTCTAGAACTCTGTCAGTAAACAGCCTGTGTGCCATGTCCATCAAGACCATCCAGTGTTCAGCGTGAGTATCCCTGGAGTTGCTGAGAAGGTGTGGAGACGGGGGCTGGAGGAGGCCTGGGAGCCCCATCTCCCTCTGCCACTTACTGGCTGTGTGACCTTGGGCAGGCTCTCGACCTCTGTTCTTTCGCATCTGGATGTTGTGCACAACCAGCATGGAGTTGGTGCCCAGTGTGTCCACCGGCCATCCCTCCTGCCTCAGGATGCCCTCTCTGTGTGGGCTCCGCCTGTCTTCTTGGCAAAGCAGTGAGGGCCGGGAGTCCATGACTTCAGCCCCTGATGACCCCAAGAGGAGCTCCAGCCCTGACTCTCTGCCCGGCCCAGGGGGCTGACCTCTGTGGACCCTCCCACCCCGAGCAGAGGCATCAGGGCTGCAGGGGGAGGAGATGGAGCCCGATGGCAGGGCCACTGTACCCTCCCTATCCCCTCCCAACGCCTGTGCCTTGGGGCGACCCTGCCACTGGCTGCCTCCTCCCCCTGCGCCCCCATTAGTCAGTGATTAGATATACATCTTTGCTTCCTATCAAGAAGCTCCTGAATTGGGCCATTATGCTGAGAAAAAAAGTGTTTTTCAATGATCACCGGGGAGAGGAGATGCCGCCAGCACTGAGTGGAGAATCAATTTGAGCCCGGGAAGGCCCGGCCATCCATCTCCCTTTGCTGGGTAATTTAGGTCTCGGAGTCGACAGAGCAGATAGCAGTGCCGCAGCCACACAGAGGCCCTGGCCGGGGCTGAGGAATGCGGCCGCTCTGTGGTCATTATCTCAGGGAAGCTGCCGCCAGGGGGAGGGGCAGGAAGAAAAATTGGGCCCATCGGGGAAGAGCAATCTTTCTACTTGGATGCTCTTGGAGGAGGCAGCAGGTTATCCGTCCCCCTGGTGACCTCCATGCCACCTGCGGTTTATGGGTTTGGTTTTGTGTGTCAGCCACAGGCACAGGTGGTTCGCCCTGGGGAATGGACACTGCCCATGTGGTACTGGGCAGGCTGGCTGCTGCCATCCCTGCCCTTCCTAACTGCTGGCTGTCACCTAGGCTGCCCCTCTATCAGGAATGACCCTTCCTCTGAGCAGTTCAGTCCCCAGACAGGACCCACTCTGGGAGCTCAGCTCCAGCACGGAGGGATGAGGGCAAGGAGTGAGCATGGTACCTGCGGAGAACAGCCCATGCGGTGCCCTCACCTTGGCTGGTGTTAGCTCACAGCCCCTGGCACAGCCTGGCATAGTGAGGGCATTTGTGCTCGGCTCGGGCATGAGGACCCCGTGGATTAGAGTAGTTCAATGACTCAAGAGGGCGGCTTGGGACTGGAGGTGGAGCCAGGTCTGCCCCCCAAGAGCTCTGTCTCTCCTTGAATGCCAGCTCCTCATGGTCTCTGAAGCCTCTTGAGGACCGGCACTGCTCAGGGTGCCAGGCAAGCTGCTGCCTGCAGGGGAGGGGCAGGGTGAGGGGTCTCACTTCGCAGACGTGGACACGGAGGCTTGGTGGGGTTGAGTCATTGCCCAAGGTCTCTGACCTCACCAGGGAGGCCTGGGGCTGCCTGGGTCCGGATCCTCTGTTTCCAGGCTGTGTCCTTGGTGAAAGAAAGTCCTTGGGGACCATCGGTGGATCCAGCACATTCTCCAAGCTGTGTGCTGAGCAAAGCCAGGGAGGGTTTGCCCTGGAGACCACAGGCTTCCCCGCCCTGTACGAGGAGGGTAAGGCGCTTGCTGGGGGCTTGATGAACGTGTCTCCCTGGCTGGGTATCTTCCTTCACCGGGGGCCCTGGCATAGGCAGGCTCCTAATAATCTGCCCAAGATGGGGCCCTGGCCCCCTTAGCTCCCATCGAGTGACCAGGACAGGGCCCTGCCCCTCTGCAGCCCTGGCTTCCTGTTCATGGAGGGTGCTGGGCTGTCTGTGTTGATGCAGCAGCCTCAGGCTGTGTGTGTGGAACTTGAAGGATGGTGGGACCCATGGGGTGGCATGAAGGTGGCCCTATTTCACCTCCAACCCCTTGCTCTGTGTGCCCTATGGGATTTCCCTGGTCACCTTCCCCAGGGGCCCTCCCAGCCCTTGGCTGCTCTGTGTGCCCTGCTCTGGGGCACAGAGGATCCACGGGCTACTGCAGGCTAGTCTCCCACACCCAGCTGAAGGCTCCGCTTCCCCTCCCCAAACAGAGTGGTTCCAGGAGCAGCACGTAATTCCCTGCCAGGGCCAGGGCAGAAGCACCCCAACACTTCCCATCAGGGCTGGTCTCCTGTCCAGCCTTTGCTCCTCAGCTTTCCTGTCTGGAGAGCCTGTTCTTGGCCTTCGGCCTGGCTTGGGTCCAATGTGACACCTTCCAGATACTTCCTAGGGACATCGGCTGTGCCTCTCTGCATGGGAACAGGCCCTGAAAGAGGGGATGTTTCATCTGAGGAGTGACACACAGTAGGTACTCAGCTGCTTTTTGCTGAGCTGTGAGTGGATGGTGTCAGGCTGGTGGGGGTCCAGGCTCTGTGTGGGTGCAGTGAAGCAGGGCTGTGGGGCAGGGCTGGGGCCCTGTACCCAGCAAGGAGAGGGGGAGCTTTGACCGGTAGGGGTGGATGAAAGTCAGCGGCCTTCCCAATGGAAGGTGAAAATGAGCTAAAATTCCTCCTCTAGAGAACTGACATTAATCACATTCCTGTATTTCACCCGCACCAGATTCCCGCCCTCCTTGCAGTCAGGAACGACCCTGCCCTTGACGGGTGAGCCAGCTGAGGCCCAGGTGGGCTGATCTCCCTCCGGAACCCTCGGAACCCTCAAGCCCACTGGAACAGCCAGGTCTCCACCAGGGCCTTTCACTCCACTTAGGGCAGCAGGGCCCGAAGTCACAGCTGCTGTCTTTCCGTCTGGCAGGATACTGGGTGGACCCCAAGGAGACAATTGGGTGGACAGGTGTGGACAGAGCCACCATAAGGAGAAAGCAGCCGCTGTGGGGCTGCCACCGCCCCCGTAACACAGGGCCCAGATTGCCTGCTTCCTCTCAGTAAGTGCCTTGTTAATGACTGCACGGGCCATTATTTGCTGTGGAGCTGCAGTAATTGGAAAACTAACCTCTCAGCAGCAGGCTGGCTGCCCTCACAACTGCTGGAGACACCTGGGATATTCTGGATGCTGGGCTGGATGTGGAGGATGACAATAGGTGGCTGCCCAGAAGGAAGGCTCAGTGGGCAGGATCTTCTCTTCCTGAGAGCAGCAGCAGCTGGGCGAGGGGCTCAGGACTCCCCAGCAGGGGAAGCACCCAGACTCCAGGGGTCATCCACCTGAGGCTTCTCCCAGCCTGGCAGGAGCCTGGCTCCAAACAAGACTAAAGCTCCTACGTCCTCAGCCCCAACTTGCTCTCTGGGACTGCAGGCTGGTGCCACGTCCTGAGAGGTGAGGAAGGGCTCTGGGCGGGGTGCAGTCCAAATCCAAGTCCAGCCCAGTCCACTTGGTGATATGCATGCAGCCTCCTCCAGGAAGGCAGCTGCAATCCCCTGCTCACTGCAAAGGGGGCCTACAGTTCCTCCCTGGAATGCCCCTGCCCCCATGCCCAGCCCTGTCCCCCGGCCCCGCAGGGTGGCCCCTCAGCGTCATGAGCTCTCTGCACCATTCTCAATGCACACAGTAACTGCTCGTGGTGCGAGTGGACGTGAGCACAGACACAGAGAAAGCGGACACCAAGTGCCAGGATTCACAGCCAGGGGCCGGAGGAGGGAGACAGCTCTTTGATGTGGGGTAGTCCAGGAAGGCCTCTGGAGGGGAGGATGGGGGACTGGAGTTGGGCCCCACAAGTGGCGGAGGACTTGGGAATTAGGCAGGGAAGGGCACTCCTTCCCAGGCTGGCAGACAGCGAGAAGGATCCAGCACTGACAGGGGAGTGTTCCTGCACTCACTCAGGGCTCTGTGTTCACACTTCTGCTTAGTTACATAGGGCATGACCCCCCCCACGTACCTGCAGGTACCTGCAGGTAACAGAAGAATCAAGAGACTGGGTGATAAGGTCCGAGAGCATCCTACGGAAAAGGTTGGCTCATGCTGCAGCAGCAGACAGCCCCCATGTCTCAGTGACTGACAGCAGAGGCGCCTCCCGCTCACGTGAGCACGCCCTCCCTAGGTCAGCAGGAGCCCTGCCCACTGCTGTCATTCAGGAACCCAGGCCGATGCCACATTTCCCATCTCGAATGTTGCTGGTCGCCACGTGAGAGGGAAAACACAGGGTGTCAAACAAACCCTGGCCGGTGAAAGTCCCTCCTGGAAGTGACAGGTCACCTTGGTACACAACTGATGGGCTGTGCCTGCGTTCAACAGGGTGGGGGGTGTGGTCTCAGGGTCCCTGGCGGGACAGAGCCATATGAGCAGCTCTAATGACCACGAAAAAGCAAAGAGGAGAGGGCATGAATCAAGTCCAAGTGCACTGAAAACATTCCCACACAAAGGCATGTGAGCTCGGCTTCTCAGGGGCCACAGCTTCCAGGCTCCTGGCTTCTTAGCAGTCAGAGCAAGGGGTGAGGCATGGGGAGTGAGAATCCCGACATTCATAGGTGCCGGCTGCTCGGGGGTAAATGGCGTTTTCCAGCTGAATGGGGCCAGACAGCGCCGAGGTCCTGAGGATGCCACCATGGTGTGTAGCCCAAGGGTGCCTGGACAGACCTCTGCATAAGCACAGGGTGAGGCTCCGTTGCAGATTCTCCAGGTTTCTCCACAGCAAACAACAATCACGGTGCCAAACGGGGTCACAGCATCAAAGAGGAGTCCAGAAGATGTGATTCAAGGGGAAGCCAGTGTTCTTTAAAATTGCTTCAGAGGAAAGAAAGAAAGGAAACATGGATAGTATTTACGGTGAATATGTCCACTAAGGCTGTGTAAGAGCCATGGAAAACCCGGATGGATTAGCCTGAGCTCTCCAGGGAAACAGAATAGGCAGACAGACAGACAGAGATTTCCTGAAAGGAGCTGGCTCATGCACTTACAGAGGCTGGGAAGTCCAAGATCTGCAGTTGGTGAATTGGAGAACCGGGAGAGCTGATGGCAGCTGGAGTCCAAGTCCGAGCCTAAGACTGGAGGAGACCAGCATCCCAGCTTGGAGGCAACCAGGAAGGGAGGGAGAGTTCTTTTCCACTCCAGCTTTTATTCACTCAGGCCTTCATCACATTGGGTAAGGCCCACCCACGTGGGGCAGGGTGGTCTATTCACTCAGTCCACCAAATTCCATGTCAGTCTCAGGCGGAAGCACTCACATGGACAGAACGATGTTCAACCAAATACTGGGCCCCCCAGGCCATGGCGTGCATGGCGCACTTCACAAGGCCTTAGTCCATTTAAGTCAGTCACGTGACCAAGGCTGAGTCAGAAGGTATATCCCACCTCCACAGGCACACATGCACAGTGGAGGACACACAACTTCATCACAAAGGGCGTGGACACAGGGAAGGGTGAAAAACTGGGCCAGGGATACAACTCTACCCAGACAGCCTGTTCTCCATGATTACATCCTTCACACCCGAATTAAGGGCAGAGTCACAGGCAGCAACAATCCTGCAAGCAGGTGCCTGCACACGTGTGTATGTGTGTGTGTGTTCATGCCTACATGTGTGGGGAGGGGGATGTGGGTGGCACATGGGACACTGATGGGCTCTAGTGAGAAGGGGGACCTATTCGAGACCCGTATCCAGTGCCGCAGTGAGTCCTGGGAGCTGGCCCCAGTGTGGGCTGGGGCACATCATAGTAAGCCCTGTCCTCAGGCTCCTTTCCTGGGGGCCAAGTTCCTTCACATCCATTGGCTCCCTGGAACACCCCAAGAACACCCGTGGGGTCCTGCCCCAGTTCTGAGCTCAGTAGTGCCGTGAAGAGCAATCCTATTGCTGCCCACTGAGCGAGCGTGAAAGGCTGCACAGAGGAAGAATTTCATCTTTCCCTCGACCTTGGCTCGGGGCCCTTCTTCCAGCAGGAGGGCAGTGTGGGAGGGCCCTGGAGACCCATGTGGCTGTACCATGAGGGTGGCGAGGAGGGCAACTTGATGGGATCCCCTGTCCAAGTGCCTGTGCTGAGCCCTGGTCGTTTCTCTCCAACCTGTGTGTTGTCCCTGCCCAGCCTCCCTGGCCACCAGCAGGAGGCCTGAGCGGGAAGAGGGAGCATCCCTGGGAGGAGGGACCCTGCCCTTGACACCCCAGTATCTGCTCCCCGTTGTTTATGGTGAGTGAGGGTCCTCCCGGTCTGTCACGAGGGCAGCAGGACAGCGGAGAACCAGGCTTTGGGGAGGGGGTCTGTGGGGCAGGTGAGCAGCAGGCTGGAGGGACCTGGGGCCAGGGAGGCAGGGACATGTCCGTATCTCAGCTACGCGGTTGGGAAGGCTCTGTCCATCTCACTGCGGGCTCTCCTGGGAACTGCAGGCTCCAGAATGGCTCTCAGCAGGCCTGGATATGGGGGTCATGGGGTATGATGGTGCTGCAGGGTAGGGGAGCCAAACAGAAAAAGGGAGGGCTGACAGGGCCTGGCCTGGGGCAGGGACAGTGAGATACAGTAGGATCATGTGCCCTGAGCTGCAGTGGGTCATCCCAAGCCAGGCTGCCTGTGGGCTTCCCCACTTCCCAGGTAAGAGCGTGGAGGCTCAGAGAGGTGCAGCCACTGCTACCAGGCACATGGCCAGGAAAACAGGGGAGCTGGAGCCACAGGGCTGCTCCCCAGGGCCCCTACCATCTCCCAAAAAGAGACAGCAGCTGAGAGGCTGGGGCCTCTCTCCAGGGACCAGAGGGTGGTGGTGGCCCAGAGGGGGCCAGAGATGAGGCTGGGGGCTGTTTTGGACCCACAGGTACCGCCAGGAAGGCCGAGTCCCTGGTGAGGACCCTGGCAACGTAGCTGCTTCAGGCCTTCTGCAGGGTGGCATGGGCGCCCATCCTGCCTCTGTTGATGAGGCTGGCTAGTGGGGAGAGAGCCTGGTTTCAACAGCCATAGACATCTAATCATGAAAATATTAGCCAGTTAAAAAAGTGTCTTTCCCAGAGGGGGAGAATTTCCATGGAGAAAGTTCCAGGCCTTGTAAAGAATACAAATGAGTCTTGTCTGGAGTTAATTAAGGCTCCAGTGCCTGGCCATCCCCGACAAGAGGGGCGATGGGCTGCTGGCCAGGGTGTCAGGGCCAACGGCTGGGCTGGGAGCAGACAGGACCTGGCCTGTGCCTCTCCCCCTCCACCCCTGGGTAGAGGTGCTTCAGGGGGCCAGGTCCCTTGAGGGTCTCCTCTGTCCATCAGCATGGCGCTTGCTCCCCCTGGACTTGTGGGTGGCACGGTTGTTCAGATGAATGGTGGCGGTAGGGGAGTTGTTCACACAGAGGACACAGGAGAGGAGGGTCCTGACTTTCAGGCCTCAGGGCCCCCAGAGGAGGACACTGACAATGGGTCAGAGCTGCATGATGGCTTGGGCAGTGGGCATGGGGCTGCTGCAGTGAGTCCTGATATCTGTCCCTTGCCCAGCAGGGAACAGGCTGCGTCCCACATACACACTGCCTGCAGTCCTTCCCTGCTGGCCCCACGGCTGTCGGGGCTGGCTCCCTGGGCTCGTTTTCCTCTAGGGTGGGCACCCAGGAGTGCCAGCCTGCCTCTCACAGGCCCTGTCCTATCTCCCCTGTGCCCGATTCTGGACTCCCCTGCCTCTCTAAGGGGCCCTAGGCATGTCAGGACCGGCGCCTTTACCATGGTTAATGGATCGGAACAAAGGATGCCTTTTAGCTGTTGGTCGATCAATAACTGCAGTCCACACGTGGGTCTGATTTCCTCAGTTTTTCCGATGTCCTTTCTCGTGGTATCCCATCCAAGACACCACATCCCATCCAGGCATCGTTCTGTCATTTTCTTTTGGGGTCAAACAGACACGGCAAGATCCTACCTGCAGGGTTCTGTGAACGTTTACACTCCCTGGGCCCACAGAGCGAGAGAGTGTTCCCCACCTCTCAGGGTTCCCCTGGCGCCTCCCAGCAGTGCCCGCCGGGGAGAAGAGCTGCCCTTCCCACTTCTGGTGCCTCCAAATATCACCTGTGAGGACCTCACGGGATGTGTCTTTTCTGTCTGGCTTTTTCACTGCATCGTGTCGGTCTGTGAGAAGCATTCATGGCATTGCAGGGAGGAAAAATGACTTTATTGAGAAATATTTTAAATGTACCAAGAAGTACAGAGGATAAAATAATGAGCGTGTTTGGACCCGCAGTCCACATTTTCATGTTTTCACCATTTGATTCTGAGCTCTGCCCCTGGCTGACTCCTCCTTCTCCTCACCCTCCTCCTCCTCCTGGCTTCTCCAGCCCCGCCGTGATAAACTTGCCATCCTGCGGAAGGTGCTGGCAGTGCAGCAGCTGGGTGTAGGGTGTGTGGGGAGTCTCCGTCAATGACGTGGAATGGCTGGGTTTGGGGTTATCCACCTGCACTTCCAATATTGCATTTTTTCTTACTTCTTCTTCACAGAGTGCATGAACTGCACCATCTCCCTGCCTCCCCACTCATACAAGCTTTTGGTGCACACACGCAGTGACCCTGCCGGTGCGTTGGGAGTGAAATGTGTCTCCCGTGACTCCCTGGTAACTTTAGGCTTCTTCTTGGCCATTTGTGTGTGTTTTTTTCTGTGACATCATTACTGTTAAATTTTACATATTTTCTTTGGGGTATTTTGTCTTTTCCTTGGCGATAATGTAGGCTTTGTATATCATAGATACTAATATAGTGTTAATTACATGCGTTAAAAGTGCTCCGACTCAGAACTTGGCTTATCATGTTACACGTATATGCAGTTTTTCTTTTTGTTTCTGTGAAATTGTCCGCTTCATCTGAGCTTGCACATTTGCTGGCAGACGGTATCGCATATTCCTTCTTTTGCATTTCCAATGTGCTCCTTTCTGGATTTTCTCTTTCTTTTCTTTGTTCGACTTGTCAGAGGTCAGTCTCCCTTATTAGCCATCATACAAAAAAGCCAAAAACAAAACAAAAGTTGAAGTTTTGATTTGACTGCTCTGTTTTCTATTTTAAACATCTGCCTTTATCTTTGCTTTTGCTCTCTTCTGTCACTACTTTTGAAAATTTCTGTCATTGTTCTTTTTTTAGCTTCTTGAGCCTAAAATTTAACTCATTTTTGTTTTCTATTGTTTGCTAAAGACACTTAAAGCTAAGATTTACCAGCAAATGTAAATAGGCTTTTATCTACATCTAAATATGTTTAAACCTTCCTCCCCATTGTGATTTAAAAAAACACTTCATGATAGTTTCATCAGATTTTGGAAGTTTTCAGCCATTGTGTCTTCAGATATCTTTTTCTGCTTCTATGTGTTAGACTGTTTGATAATATCTCACATGTCCTTGGGGCCTGTTCATTTCTCTTTAGTCTTTTTTTTCCCCTCTGTTTTCCAAATTGGATAATTTCTATTGATCTGTTCTTAAGTTCACTGATGTTCCTGCCATCTTCAATCGTAGCTAAAGCCCACTCAGTGAATTTTTCATCTCAGTGATTGTAATCCTTAATTTCCCTGGCGTCTTATTCATTGTTTCCATTTCTCTGCTGAGGCTGCCTTTCTGTTCACTCATAAGACTATATTTCCTTTAATTGTGTGATGGTATCTTTTTATTACAGATTTATCATAATTGCTTTAAGGTCTTTATCGGCTGCATCCAGCCCCTAGGCCACTTCAGGCGGGATTTCCATTGACTCATTTTTCTTGATCGTGAATCATATTTTTCAATTCCTTTGTTTCGTCTAGTGATTTTTGATTGAATTCTAGCCACCGTGGATAGTTCATAGTGAAGACTCTGGATTCTAGGTTTGCTTTTTGTTTTTCCTGATAAGAATTCGTTCTCACTTGTCGGGCAGCTCAGTCTCAGGCTGATGGCCTCAAACCTGTGAGTTTGCTTTCTGTGTGTCCAGTGTGAGTCTGAGGAAGGTACAAGGGGTATCACAAACCCCTCTAACTTGAGGGGACACAACCAGCACTCTGCCTGCTGCCCGGCTCTGTAAGGGGCTTGGCTGTGGACCCTGAGAGGGTGAGTCCTCAGCAGACCTTGCTCCAGGGAGCGGTCTTTCCTTTGGAGCTGCGGCATTCCTGGGCTCCCTTCTCTGCACCCTTCCCTGTCCTCTGATTCCTGCCCCACAGATTACAGCTGCTTCAGGTGCTGCCCACACTAGCTTGTGCCTGTGAGCTCAGAGGGAGCACTGTGCTCCACTCAAACCCAGGTCTCTCTGCTGTCATTTAAAAAATGCAATTTTTTCTTTGCTGGGCAAAATTGCTGAGCAATCATACGTCTCACCTTCAAAATCTCCCCAATCTCACGGGTTGTGTTCTCACCCTACCTGTCTCCACTGTTGGAAGAGAAGTTTCCTTCATTTTGACAAGGTGAGGGCTTGCTGATGGTGAGAGGGTGACCCTGTGCCACCTGCTTCACTGTGGTCCTACAAGTTCATCCACCCAGAAGATGTTTTAAGGTGGCAGGTATTAGTTTTTTATAATCATTGAGTTATAATAAATCTAAAGTAAACATGCAAAATCTGGTGTCCAGATTGGTGAAAACTGACAATAGTACACAGATGATTTCTAACATCCCGGAATCTTTCTCATGCCATTTGGCGTTTACTTTTCCCCACTCCCAGAAGCAAATACTGCTCTAAGCTGATTCTAGAGTTTCACAGGAATGGAATCATAAAATATACACTTCTTTCGTCTCTGGCCTTTTCATTCAACATGTTTTGGGAATTCACTCTTGTTGGTGGATATTTCAATAGTCAATTTCCTTTTATTGTTGTATAGCATTGTGTCGTATGAAGATACCTCGATTTTGCTTATTTCTGGTTAATGGACACAGGGAAATAATATGTGAGATAACAACAAAATACTAACAAGGAGGGCAGGAGAAGTTGGAGCTAATCTCAGATGATGGAATAGAGATGGGCAGGTTGTAGCCTCCAAGGTCACACAATATCAGGGTGAGCACCAGAGGCAGGTGAGAGTGGTGGTGGTGGGCACGGTATGTAGGTGAGGGTGATGGGCACAGTGTGTAGGTGAGGGTGGTGGCGGCGATGGGCACAGGGGCAGGTGAAGGTGGCGGTGGTGGGCACAGTGTGTAGGTGAGGATGTGACGGACACAGGGACAGACGAGGGTGGTGGTCTTGTTCTTAGGGGTAGGGCAGGGTTGTGAAGGGCACAGTGGCCTGGAAAGGTGGTGGTGGAATTTCAGTGCAGATTCAGGATGTGAGGACTGTGACACACATTTGAACACAATGACTTTTGTGACCATGCTCCTTCTGAGATGGCTCAGGTGGCTTTGCTGGTGCAGCTGTGCCCTCTGCGGAGAAGCCTGCATGTCATCTGAACCTCAGGCCCTGTCCGCGGGGGAGAGGGAGAGAGCCATGCTGGTTGTTTGGCTCCCACTTATCCAATCGGCTCAGTGCAAAGGGCACGATTCAATAAAGCTCCTGTCACTTCTGCTTGTGGCTGTGCAGGAGCTGAAAAATTGATTTCAGGATCAGACACCTTACTCAGGGCAGGAGTGAGGCATCTTCTCTGGTAGAGAAAAAATGGGGCTTGCATTGAATTTGGCCTAAAGACACCACACATGGCTGTCATCTCTGGATGTCACTGAGCCTGGGTGCTGCCGTGAGGGATGGAGAGCAACCTTCCTGGCCTGGACTGTGTTCCCCGCCCACCTGTGCAGGCGCCAGACGGTGGAGTCAGGCTGCAGCTCCTGGCTCCAGGAGACGAGGCATTGTGTGCCATCCCTCTGAGGCCAGCTGCCCTTCTGGTCACCACTTGTAGGTGTGCCCTGCATCTGCCTGGTTCCCACGTGGATGTCCCTATCTGAGACACCTTTCAGACCAACTCTGGATAGGCCATCTCCAAAATCAAGGGTGTGCTGGGCTGCTGACTTGATCCAAGACTAGATCAATCTTGTGATCTCAATTGGTCACCAGGATTGGAGAGGCAGCAGGGTTGGAGACGCAGCAGGGTTGGAGAGGCAGCAGGATTGGAGAGGCAGCAGGGTTGGAGTACAGATTCCACCTCTTCATAAGAGCCCCTACCATACCCCTGCCCTGGGCCTCGTGTACACTCAAGTGAGTAGCCGGGCTTGGCGACCTCTGAGCCACCTGAGTCTTCTGTCTATGTCTGTTGACACAGCACTGGGCTTTGCCCTGCTCATTGGGCCAGGTCAGGAATAGGGGCGGCCCTGGATTCTCTGTGCCTTGACCTGCTGCTAGCAAGCAACTTTGTCTTTTGGTCAAGACCTAGCCTCAAATGCCTGAGAGTCTGAGTCAGTGATTTTCTGGCCGGCACTCTTGGCAAGCCACTTCACTGCTCTGAGCTTTGGTTTCACCATCTGTAAAGTGGAGGTATTGAACAGAACCTACCCACAAACAACTTCAGGCTGGAAGTGCCTACAGGGGCCTCAAGCCTGGCCAGTGACCCCCACTGCTGTTCTTGTTGTGGAGACACCTGAGTCCCAGCCCCAGCCCCTCACAGGCCATGTGATCTAGGACAAGCACTCTGTGCTCTCTGAGCCTAATTATAAAATTGGGGGAGTACAATCTGACCCATGCATCCTCCTTTCATGCCCAAATTCACCCCAGGTGTCAAGTGCCCATCACTGAAGGATGCCCGTCCAGGTTCTATTGATGCCACTGAGGTGGAGTGGGCCTGCACATGCCTCACTCAGCACACACCGTCCTGGGGGTGCACAGAGGGGCTGGTACACTGCAGAGCTGGGAAGGGGCAGGAGATCCAAGGAGATCTGGGCAGAAGCAAGACTGTGTGAGGAATCTCACCGCCAAGCAGTGCAGAAACCAATAGGCTGCGTGGGTGCAGAAATAGATGAGAGACCAAGGAGAAAAGATAAGAAGTCCAAAAACAGGCTCCTGTATGCACGGGATTTACTCTATAATAGGAAATTTATCTTAGCTTACCAAGGACAGGATGAGTTACTCAGTCTGTGTTCAGATGATCAGAAATGCATTTGCGTTAAAACATTAATTTAAATGAGTACATCACATCATACTCAAAAATAAATTCCAGGTGAATTGAAAAACCACATATTTGGATGGGAAAAGCATAAAGATATAAAAAGAAAATATAGGTTAATATTCTTAAAATTTTGGAATTCAGAAAATCCTCTAAGAAAGGCGTGAATCCTACAAAATAGAAAGGAAAATATTGAAATCTTTGAAGCCATCAGAAACATTTCTGTATGTGATCAAAAAACACCATAAGCAAGATTAAAAAGACAGCAGCAGTTTAGAAAATCAATTTTATGGGTGATTAAATAGAAAGGGTTAATACGCTTAATATATAAAGAGCATTCAACAAGAAGAAAGGAAATTACACAAAGGTGTGGTCAGTTCTGGTCAGAAGAACCCAAACTCTCCATGTGAAATTGCAGCTACTCGACATCCACAGTCACCAGGGAAATACAAGTTAAGGTGACGGGGAGGTTTGTATTTTGTTTCACCCAATGATGTGGGAAACAGAGCAGGTTGATACAATCAGTCCAGCGAGGGCCACTGTCTACTCTCAGGGAGAACAGGAGTGAGTGCAGCCTCTCCACAGGCACTCACAGAGTCTGTCCCAGCGGAATCAGCCAGCAATTCCTCTCCCAAAGAAGTGCCCATGAGAGTGTCCAGCAAGGCACAAAAGAATGGTCGGCACAGCAGGACTGGTGAGAATCAGAAGCCATCTAAGTGTTCATCAGTAAAGGGATGTGATCCCCAGGTCCCCCGCATCTTCAAGTAGTGGGCAGAGGGTTGAAGGAGGAGGCAGACCTACACCCGCTCACATGGCACAGCCCCAAGACGTAATATTACATTTTAAAAATCATTAGCAGAAACTTCCACTACACGTGTGCGTGAGTTTGTGAGAATGACATGTGTAGCACAGAAGGGCTGCAGGGTGGTGCCCCCAGGTGGCAAGGGCTCAAGGGCTCTCTTTTTTTCTTTTGAGATGGAGTTTTGCTATGTGGCCCAGGCTGGCGTGCAGTGGTGCAATCTTGGCTCACTGCAACCTCTGCTTCCCAGGTTCAAGTGATTCTCCTGCCTCAGCCTCCCGAGTAGCTGGGATTTACAGGCCTGTACCACCACGCCTGGCTAATTTTTTTGTATTTTTAGTAGGGACAGGGTTTCGCCATGTTGGCCAGGCTGCTCTTGAACTCCTGACCTTAGGTGATCCACCCGCCTCCGTCTCCCAAAGCATTGGGATTACAGGCGTGAGCCACCACGCCCAGCTGGCAAGGGCTCTCTAGGTGGGCGAGGGGCTGCCAGAGAAGGGTGTTCAATGGGAACATTTCTATTTTTGTCTCTGTCTCCTTCTGTTCAGTCTAAACACTTTGCACTAAGAACAGGGGCGCACACTCCTTGTCTAGCAGAAAGCACAGGCAGAGAGCAAATCCCAGGGGAGAAGGAGTGCAGAGTACCAGCCCAGCCTGGAGTCTGGTGGAGACACTGTGAAACACTGGCCTGGCTCCTGCCCCCATGGGCCTCGCTCAGGGCTGGTCTCCCCCAGGAAGGACCTGCTGGTGCTGCAACCCATGCTTGGGTCACCTGTGCCAGAGCTGGGGTCCCTCGCTTTAGGGGTCCTCAGGCCTGTGCTCAGGAGGCTGCCTGTTGTAGATGGAGGACGGCTCCCCAGGCTGGGAAATCTCTCAGTGAGAACTGTGGTCAGAACAGAACAGAACCTCCCAGATATTTACACATTTGGGTGGTACTGATCTCCGTATCAGTGTCCTCGAGCTGACAACAAGCTACCACGCAGTGGCTTAAGAAAAACCCAGAAATGCCTTCCTCACGGTTGTGAAGTTCACATGTCCAAATTCAAGGTGCTGGGGGGGCCTCACTCCCTCCGAGGTTGCAGGAGAGAATCCTTCCTTGCACCTTGCTGTTTTGGGGGCTCCAGAGGTTCTGTGGCTTGCAGCCACATCACGCCTGTCTCTGCCTCCGGGTCATATTGCCTCTGCCCCTTCTGTCTGTGTCAGTGCCTTTCCCCTCGCCAGCTCCAGATCCTTAACTTGATCACAAATACCTTTTTCCAAATAAAGTAAGATTCACAGGCCCAGGAGTTTGACGTGGTTGTCTTATGGGGGCCCATCTTTGGCCCACTAGTCTCTTTACCTCCAGTGCTCCAAACTCTGATGGCCTCGAGGACACCCCCTAGGCCCTTCTCCCTCTGACTCAATGAGCAAGTTCAGGCACACAGAGATGGCCCAGCAGCATGCTCACCCCTCCATTGTCCTCTGGAAAGGCAGAGCACTGGACAGAAATGGCAAAGTGCAAACCCTGAGGAGATCAGAGACTGGCCAGGAATATTTTGCTTCTCCAGGAAGCAGATGAGGCCAACGTCCCCCTCAGTCTTCAGAAGCTGGATTGTGTGTCCAGCAGCGCTGCCCCACCAGGCGGTGAAAAGCTGTGGCTGGGAGCAGAGGCTTCCTCAGCCTTCTTTCTGCACCGTGGCAACTCAGTCCTTATTAAGCAGCACAGCTGAGTGGGGAATCAGGCCCAGTAAGGCCCCTGTCTGGTCCCGCCTCGGTGACAAGAGGAACATCATGTAGTGTTTCAGTAGGAGAACCCGGAGGCACGGGGAGGCTGTTCCCACACCCAGGGCCCCGGCAGAAGAGCCCCTTCTTCAAATGCATTCCCCGGGTGCCTCTCCTGTGACTTTCCCAGGGGAGGAAGCACTCAAGGCTGTACTTGAGCAGGAAGGCTGGGGACTCCCGAGCATGAGTCTGCAGCCGGAGCCTGCAGCCCGGAGCCTGAGAAACGAGAACTGTCTGCAAGGCTGAAGGAACACAGGCAGGGGGTTAATGGCAAACAGGCTGCAGATCTTAACAAGATCCCTGGACTTGCCTGATCTAGCTTGAGCCCGGACACGTCTGGCAAAGCTATGTGGGCACTGTTGCTCTCTGCATTTGACAGCTGGAAAAGCAGGTGCAGATGATGAACTGGCTTGACTGAGGCAAACAGTCCGTCCGTGGCTGGGCCAAGTGAGGCGCCCAGCCTCCTGACACCTGGGCTCAGCTGCCCTTGGGCTGAACATGGGGACTGTGCAGGCGACTCTGTGGTGCCATGGACAGGATCACCACCCTGCTCAGAGGCATGTGGGTGTGTCTCTGGGGCTTCAGCTCACTGCGGAGTGGTGGCTGCCCTGAATCCATGTGCACACCAGGGGGTGACCCTGGAGCTGTGAGATGGACTCGTTGACTGTCCCACTGCTGGGAGGAGCAGGGTAATGACTAGAGCCGAGGCTGCCACCCCGCTTGTGGGCCACCACACAGTGCCTGAGCTTGGAGCAGGGGCAGCTCAGGGAGGGGTGTGGCAGTAGAGGAAGTGCCTCACAGCAGGGAAGTACTGAGGCCAGGGAGGGAGTGTGCCCCGTGCACCTGCGCTGGGCTGGGCTGGTCCTCATCCCTACAGACTCAGCTTGGCCGCCTGAGGTTTTCCGTAGTAGAACTTGAGAGCCCTCAGGCTGGGGAGAGACCTCGGCTGCCTCTCAGACCAGCCCAACCTCATCCCAACACTGCCCCTCCTCTCTGCACCGCCATCCTCCCCACCACAGGGCTGTGGCTCCCTGCCCCTTCTCTAGTCCCTGCAGCGCAGGCCTCAGGTGGAGGGAAGGAAAAGCAAACAGCTGGCAAGCATCCACACTTCCTTTGAACCAGACGCTTCCTAACTGGCAGAGGATGTCATTCCCCAGGCCTCTCATCATCCCCATCTCGTACCTGCAGCAACAGAGGCCTGGGAGGGAAGCCACCAGCCAGCACACAGCAGGAGTAGGAAATCCTTCTTCTCCCCTTCTCCTGTCCCTCCCATCCCTCTTGTCCCCTTGCCATGGGATGGTCTCAGATACAGTCTCCCGGCCGTCACAGGTTGGAGGGGGACAGAGCCAGGAGGTCCCAGCCATCCCCTGCCATGTGGCTCAGGGGAGTCTCCTCCCCTCTGGGTTTGGTGTGGATCTCACCTGGGTCCCCGAGCCTAGCACAGTGCCTGGACCTCCCAGGGGCTCTGGCACACAACTCTGGGAATGAACAGCGGGGCAGGGCATCAGGCCCCTCCACCTGCTCCCAGAGCTTCTGCGATGTCCCGGATCGGAGAGAGGGCTCGTGGTCACTGCAGTTACAGGTGCGAGGGGAGAGAGGGAGGTAATAGGCCCTGTTTGGAAAAATGCCTGCTGGCTCTGAAGCTGCGCTGGGGCTATCTGTGCTGGCTCTCAATCGTTTTCTGTCTTGCTTCTTGTTTTTTTACCAGCCTGAGATATACTAATTGGTCAGAAATGAAAACAGAGGAAAGGACATCTCAGTTCAGCAAAGAAAAGCCACACCTGTGGCAGGCTCCTCCCACCCACTTCCGGGAGGAGAACTGTCTCAGTCAGGGCAGCATCCCAGCCTCCACCCTCACCCAGTCTCATTCCCTCTTCTCCCTTCCCCCAGGGGGGTCAGCTCCAGACATTGCCATAGGAACCCCACGCGCTGCTCCCCACCCATCAGTGCCTGGCCTTCTCCTTGCTCCCCACGGGACTCCTGTGATGCCTCTACGTGTCCCCCAGGTCAACCGCTCTCCCTCCTTGTGGGCATCATGGAGTGGGTATGTTGGACCCTGCTTCATCCTCACAAGCAGACGGGGAGCCTGGCAGTTGCTCGGATTGGTTCCCTTTGAAAAATGAGCCGGGCGCGGTGGCTCAAGCCTGTAATCCCAGCACTTTGGGAGGCCGAGATGGGCGGATCACGAGGTCAGGAGGTCAAGACCATCCTGGCTAACACGGTGAAACCCCGTCTCTACTAAAAAATACAAAAAAAAACTAGCCGGGCGAGGTGGCGGGCGCCTGTAGTCCCAGCTACTCGGAGGCTGAGGCAGGAGAATGGCATAAACCCGGGAGGCGGAGCTTGCAGTGAGCTGAGAACCGGCCACTGCACTCCAGCCCGGGCGACAGAGCGAGACTCCGTCTCAAAAAAAAAAAAAAAAAAAAAAAAAGAAAAATGAGTGGTCCAGGCTGTGCCCAGCTCTGTGCCGCCGGCCGCCCTGGACACTGCCCCCTGAGACTTCTGGCATCATGACATCAGGCTTGGCCAAGCAGCTGCCTTCATGCAGCCTGGCTGTCACTCTGCCTCCTGACCTGAGCTCACAGCATGACAGCAACAGAGACATGGGCTGCTCCCTGAGCCGTGGCCAGGGGCCGGGAGCTACGCTGGAGACTCCAGGTGGCTCTTTATTCCCAGGTCCTTCCACAATGCTGCGAGACTGGTGTCTTTACATTTCACACACCTGTTTAGGAACCATGAACTAAGTCAGACGGCTGGCTGACGATGAACAGCTGCTGAGCATCGGAATTCATTTTCTCCCGACCTGTGGGGCTTAACACCACGAGCATTTCTGACCTCACATCGTTTCTGAGATCAGGAGCTGAGAAGTGACTCTGCTGGGTGGGACTAAGGGAAGGCCCCTTGCAAGGCTGCAGCTACATGCTCAGCCGGGGCTGCCATCATCTGAAGGCTTGACTGGGGCTGGAGGGTCTGCCTGCTTCTGAGATGGCTCATTTGTGTGGCTGTGGGCAGGAGGCTGCAGTTTCTCAGCACGTGGGCTTCGCCACAGAGGTGCCCGAGTGTGCCAACAACATGACCACCAGCTTTCGCCAGAGCCAGTGATCAAAGAAAGAGAGAGGGAAAGGAGAGGAAGAGGCCACAGAGCTTCTTATGTTCTAGGCTCTGACACTGCAATCCCTATTTCTGCTTTATCCCACTTAGAAATGAGCGCTTCAGTCCAGCTCCCACTCAAAGGCAGGGGAACTAGGGTCCACCCTTTGAAGGGTGAAGTATCAAAGAGTTTGTAGACATTTAAAATCCACCAAGGGCCAGAGCCAGGATCAGGCCTGCTGCCCTGTGGGTGTGCTTTCCTCTCCACCTGAGCTCACCGGCTCCAGGTGGTCACTCTGTGTCACCCCTGCTGCCCCCTACATGCTTACACAGGTGCCTGTCCCTTTATGGGGCATCCAACAAGCCCCTCGCTGGCCCTGCTCCTCGTGGGCCCCACCCCTCAGTTCCCCACCTCCAGCTGGGCCCCAGGGCACCTCGCAGTGGGCTCTCGTCTGCCACATGGCTCTCTCCCACTGCGCTGCCTGGAATGAGTATGGATGAGGCAGGGAGAGGCCCTGGCTACCAAGATCAGGGCGTTGTGGTCGCCTGCAAGGTGCTGGAAGAGCAGAGTAGGAGGTGGGCTCCCCCAGGTGAGCGAGAAGGCCACTGGAAGGCAGACTATGCATCTGAGAGTAATGACCAACAGCTCCCTAAGCAGCGGGAGGGTCCTGGTGCGGGGAGTGGTCCCTGCAGATGCTGGGCTGGGAAAGAGGCAGAGCAGAGTCCAGCCATGTCCACAGTGGCTTCCACCCCAGCCCTTTCCATCATTGTCCTCCTGCCATCGGGAGCCATGCAGGGAGAAGGCCAGGGGTGAGTGGGCAGCCTTAGACGTGCTCCTCCCAGCCGTGGGATAATGTGTGGAGTTCAGGCTGTCAAACTGACATCTTCCATTAACGCTGCAATACATTTTTAATACATTCCATTTTCCTTAATTTCAGATTATATTGGATCTAGTAGACTCTCCCTTTATTACTGAGTTGTGCATCGTTAAAAGTTAGAATGGTCTGGCCAAAGCATGGGGGCCTCGTTAACCCTTCCAGAGACTCTTCCCCGGGAATCCAGACTCTGTGGTTTGGTTTAAAGACATAAAGACGTGAAATTGCCTCTCCAGACCACAAAGTAAAGGCTGGATCACGACACTCACCCTCTTGTCCCCTCCCCCTGCATGCCCTCCGCCTCCCTGGGGAATCTGGGCTGAGAGATGGTGGCAAGGCTCTGCCCCTAAACAGGGAGCCCTCACCTCATGTCCTGTCACTTCTCTGTTCTGGTCCAGACCCCCCTCCTCCTCTAACAAGGGTCCTAGTGGACTGAACAGGTCCAACCACCTCCCCAACCCTGTATCTCAAATCAGAAGGTATCAACACTTTCCTCTGGATCTAACCCCGAGTTAAGCCTCATGGAAGAAACAAGGAAATGGGCCTTCTGTTCACAGAGACATCAGGATTCTAGTGAGAAAACACTTGACCCAGAGCAAGCCTGGACCATGCCCACTAAGTGTAGTCAGGGCTGGAAGAAAAGTGGGCTTGCCATGGGCTGCTACAGGCACGACGGGCTCCTGGAGGAGGAGGACCTGAGGACCTCATTCTGTTTTGACCTGTGTGCTTTCTGGTCAGTCTTATTGGACAAATCGGACATAGTGCTCATCAACAATGGATCTTCTAGTGTTTCCTTGGAACAAAAGAAGGAATAAGTAATGAATGAAGAGAAGGAAGAAGCAGGAGGGAGGGAGGAAACTGAGCCCCCATTGTAACATCCCTGCCCTGAGGGCTCTGGCAAATGGGAGGAGGCGAAATGGTATCTGTTTCTTCCCGGCTATGGGAATGTCCATGTCCCAACTAGACCTGAAGCAAGCTCCTTGCTGGCCCCCTTGCCACCCTCAGCCTGTCTTCTCCCTTTAAACTGGCTGCCAGATGCATCTCTCGACAGCCGTCCTCTCTCAGAGGGGTTCTTTGACAGGCGGCTTCAGCACGAGCTGAGAGCTGGGTAGAAATGCAGGCTCTAGAGCCGCACCCCAGACCTGCAGAAAGGCAACTTGTAGATACTGGCAGGTTACTTTTGGAGAGGTTCTGCTCTCTGAGCACCAACAGTTGCCGCTGAGTCCTAAGATAAAACCCCTGAGCGGGTCCCTGTCCTCTCCAGGATGACGGCTGCAGACCCTGTGCTGAGGACTAGCGCCTAGCCAGCAGCAGTGCCCCTGGCTACCTGGCTTGGCCGAGTGCCACCTTCTAGGGGCAGCTCACGCTTTGGCGGTGGGGAGGTGCCCACTATGCCTGTACAAGTCGCTGTCTCTGCCCAGAGCCCTCCCTGGCCGCCCAGGGAAATGTGTTGCCCACCTCAGGACCCTCCCAAGCCTCCCATTGGGCTCATCACATCCTGTGTCTTGCCCCACCTGTGGTCAAGACCATGCTACAGACCCCTCAGCACAGCAGACACCCCTCCAAGTGGGTGCTGTTAGGTTCAGCTTGGCCCCAGCCCTGTGTGAGCCTGGAGCATGGCAGGTATGCATGGAAGAGCTCCTGAGCGGTGCATGGGGGACTGGATGGACGTGTTCTGTCTCAGGGAGCCCCGGATCTGGTGGTGAGATGCAGCCCCTCCCTGGAGGTTGCTGTCCTATGAAAAGGCACAGCCTGGCCTTCAGGAGCCCGTCGCTCAGTTAAGGATAAACAACGTTATGCATGAAAGTGACTGAGAACATTGCCGGAGACCCCTGAGTGCCAGTTCAGATGAATGCAGAGTGCACCCAAGGTTGAAATGAGGGAAAAAAATGCATTAACCTGGTGGCTTAAATTAAATCACAGCCACATCTCTTTCTAAATTAAGTTCCTCATTCATATTGTTCCTTGTCACATTGAAGGAGCTGCTGCTACGGATGGCACAATGGTTTTCCCTCCCCGTGAATTGAGATGGGGCTGAAAAGATAGAAGGGCCTGCCCGCTTCCCCTGGGAGGCACTGCACGGTGCAAGGACCACATGCCTCGGGCGGGTGCCTTTCCCGCAGCTCCGGGCTTTCCACACGCCAGTTACAGAAAGGATCACGTTCAAACATGGGATACGAATGGCCCTTTCTAAACCTGAAATCCCTGTTTTCCGGGCTCTCAGTGAGCCAGACATCTGCCAAAAAGACCCTCCTAATTGTTAGCTGGGCATGGCCGTCTCTCTGCACACTTGAAACCCTTCTCCCACCCTCCTTTTCTACAGAGCCAAGTGTTCTATCCTTGGTGTGGCAAGAAAGACCCCCCTGCCCACCACTTCTCTGCCTCGCTCCTGGCCCATGGCCAGACCTCCTTCCACGGTCTTCCTGCAGTGCCTGAGTGTTTGCTGAGGCCTGGATGCTTCCCGTTGGCCTCAGTGACGCTGAGCCTCTGCTGGAACCTGCTCCGGGAAGCTCTCAGTGTGCCCTGATTATCTGTTTCCTACCAGCTTCTGCTTATAGTGAGAACCTCTCAAAGGCCGGCCCCTGTTTGCACTGCCCGGTCGTCAGCCATAGGAAGATGTTTGGTTCATCTGCTCCTGAGTCTAGAGTCTGCTGTTCCAGCCTTTTGGTCCCTTCTGGAGAGGCTCCAGAGGCATCGTGGCCAAGCACTTCAGTCCTGGGCTCTGAGATAGTGGCTTCAAATCCCGACTTGGCCATTTGCTATCTGTGTAACTCTGGTCACTCACAGAGTTCTGTACCCGGTTTATCATTCTTAGATGAGGATAGAGAACTGTGGCAGCTCATAGGGTCACTGTGAGAGCTCAGCGAAATAGCACATAGAAAGTGCTCTCCAAGGTGACAGACAAGGACCCACCCATCGAGCAAATGCGGACCTGGGCCCTGCAGCATTCTGAGGCTGGTCTCGCAGCAGGGAGCTGCTACTGCCAGTGCTACTGCAGTTATTACTACCACCAGTGTTCCTGCGGCTGTCACCACCACTGCTACTGCAGTTATTACTACCACCACTGTTCCTGCGGCTAGTACTACCACCACTGCTACTGCAGCTATTAGTACCACCACTGTTCCTACAGCTGTCACTACCACCACTGCCACCACAGCCATCACTGCCACCACTGCTACTGTGGCTGTTACTGCCACCACTGCTACTGAAGCTATGACTACCACCACGGCTACTGTTGTTACTGCTACTGTTACATTGGCAGTGGCAATGGCAACAGTAGTACTAGGAAGAGGAGTACTAGGAATATTAATAGTAATAATTACCACTACTTGAAGTACTCCTCCTCTTCCTTTTGCTACTGGTAGTGCTAGTACTACTAGTAGGGGTAGTATTCATGGCAGTACCACTACTACTCCTAGTACTGCCGGGTTGTAAATAGAAAACTTCCTAGAGAAAATAAGGTGGGATTTCAAAGCTTTTATTTCCTGAGCCTACCACATCACGATGAGGGGAATGATGAATGGATGAGGGAGGAAACCTGGTATGGGTGGAACCCAGGGCACCAAGAAAGACAAATCTAGAGGCGTGGCAGCAGACTGAACAAACATAAGAACACCCCCGTCATTCCAAACCTGTGTTGGTAACATGGAAGTCTTCCTGCAAGTCACAGATACACGGTAAAGCTTTAAAGGTCAAAACCAACCCAGACCGAGTTTTAGAAGCAGACAGTATATGATAAATATATAATTTCTTATAATTTATAGTTATAAGATATTATCAATATCTGATGATGATGGGTAGTATTACTATTACGATATATATATAGTATATAAATATAATATTCTTCATATATTATATAAATATAAATCATATAAATATATCTATATTATAAATGAATATATAATATATAAATACTATGTTGCGTGATATAATACTATAGAATTAGTAATGAGAGATAAAAAGATATAGAGACAAAGGTATATTAAAAAGAGGTTGCAGCTTAGAAGATGGACTGAGAAGGTTCAACAGAGCCTAATATGAGTTTCAGAAGGAGACAGGGTGAGCTGGAGAGACGAAATATTGATGGAAATCGTGGCTCAGAACATTCAAGAATCAAAGAAAACTGGAAGTCCTCAGCTAAAAGAAACACAATTGATTGTTCCAAGCAGGATAAATGTAAACAAACTCATGACAGGATGTAGCTGAATGAAACTGCAGTATGTCAAAGAGAAAAACTGGTATCTATGAGAGGGAAGAGGTGCAGGCATATTTCTAATGGGTGACAAGGGCTGCTGGGAGACAATACAGCAATAAATTCAAATTGATGAGGGAAAAACATGTTTAACTGAGAATTCTATACCCAGCCAGACCATCACTCAAGGAGGACAAAATGAAGATTTTTCAGATGTAGAAGGGCTGAGAGGAATTACTTATCTCCAACCCTCACAGAAAGAATTAGTACGTGATGCAGTTCATCAAGAAGAAAAACCCAGGGTAGAGGAGAGAGTAAAATTCAGGACACAAAAGGGTGCAGTGATAGGTAAATTATATTCATAAATATAACCCACTGTTAGCTATTTTAAAACACACCAGCTTTTATGCTTTTTTAAAAAAAGTTAAAATGAAGCCCTGGACATGCTTAATGATGCTCCGTGATTAGCCAGAGCCTGGAATAGTCCTGACCAGGGTCAGCAGGAGGATGGAAATTCCGAGTCACCTCACCTTTTCTGAAATTGTAATTATGTGTGTTATAATTTTATGTAACCATGAAAACATTTAGAATATAATTTATCTCTTTAAAACCTGCCAGAGTATAAAAGGAAAGGTATCAATCCAACAGAAGTCAAGACAGGATGTTCCACATATGACCAATGTCCCCCAAGATTTGTAGGATGAAGCCCTAATCCCACTTGTGATGGTATTAGGAGGTGAGGTCTCTGGGAGGTGATTAGGTCTTGTGGGCAGAGCTCTTGTGATGCCATCAGTGCCCTTATGATAAGAGACATAAGAGTTTTCTTCCTCTCTCTGATCGCTGCCATGTGAGGCCACAAACAAAAGGTGGCCATCTGCAACCCAGGAAGAGAGCCCTCACCAAGACTGAATATGCTGGTGCTTCATCTGAGACTTCGAGCCTCCAGAATGGTGAGAAATAAAGGCCTGTTGTTTAAAGCCTCTCAGTCTGTGGTATTTGTTACAGCAGCCCAAGCAGACTAAGACAGAGGATTAAAAAAATAAAGAAAAGCAAAGGATAGTAAAATCAACAGAGGATGATAGAAACGAACCTAATGTAACAGTAATAAATACAGCAAATTCAACTGTGTTAAAAAACAGATAAAATGGGAATATAAATGGAATTTATATGTATGTATATAGAAAGTTTAAGATAAAATGGTAGGGCACAGTGGTTCACACCTGTAATCCCCGCACTTTGGGATGTGGAAGCGGGTGGATCACTTGAGGTAAGGAGTTTGAGACCAGCCTGGCCAACATAGTGAAACCCAATCTCTACTAAAAATACAAAAATTAGCTGGGCATGGTGGTGCATGCCTGTAATCCCAGCTACTCAGGAGGCTGAGGCAGGAGAATCACTTGAACCTGGGAGGTGGAGGTTGCAGTGAGTCAAGATCACACCACTGCACTCCAGCCTGGGCAGCAGAGCCAGACTCTGTCTCAAAATAAATAAAATAAAGTAAAATATAAATAAATAAAAGCGTAGATTACTAATCATAGTAAAACTATTCTAGCAATATTAGTATTAGGTGAAACTGAATTTAAGAAAATCGATGGTTAAACTGCAGAGGCATTTCCACCTAAGCTAGGAATAAAACATGACTGAGCATGATCCGTGCAACAATTCAGTATTTCCCTGGAGGAGTTATCTATGTGATAAGAAAGGGAAAAAATATAGACAATGCAAAGAGATAAAATTTTGTTTATTTGAAAATTACACAATTGTGTACTAAGAAAATTCAGAAAAATCTGAACAAATTATTAGAGCTGAGAAGAGAATTCAGCAGACCTGAACGCAATGATCAACTTATAAAAACAGAGTAGTTGAAGATAAAACAATCATTTAAAAATGGTCTTCCCACGTGCTAGCAAATAACAAATGTAATAGAGAAAAAAATTCTAATTCACAGCAGCAACCAAAATTGTGTGTTACCTAGGAATAAATGTAAAAAGAAGTATAAGAATTTTATGAAGAAAATTACACAATTACAAAATTTATTGACAGACATTATACAAAATCTGAATAAATGGAGAGATTTTCTTGGATGAGTAGACTTGTCATAAATATGACAATTCACCTGAAAATTAATTAATAAATCCAATGGTATTCTAATCAAAATCCCGATAAAATTGTTGGTAAAAATGGACAAGCCAAATTCAAAGTTTATACGGAATCATAAAGTCCAAGAATTGATGAATAATTTTGGAGAAAATAAGTTTAAGGAGAGGGACTTACATACTAAACTAAAAGTAAAGAAGTAGCATGAAAACACAGTAAATAATAGAAAGTGTAAAGAAAAGGAGCTATGTGGGCACTGGGAATTAACAAACAGATCAATGGAACAAAAACAACGCAGAATAGCCCTGGACAGAATGATGTATGTGTGAGAACCTGACACATTACAGAGGTGGTGTTACAAATCAAGGAAGGCCGGATGGATGACTTAATATGGGAACTTCCTATCAGAAAAAAATTTCATTAGATTCCCTCCCTCACCCTATTCAATGTAATGAATTCCACATTATTAAAGACAAAAATGAGGATTTCTTTTAAAAGACTTTAAAACTCCTCAAAGCAATTGTAATATATTTTTTATAACCTAAGAATAAGAAGTAATTTCTTAGACAAGACACTAAGAGAACAACACCTAAAGCAAAAGATTGATACATGTAACTACAACAAATGAAAACCTTCGGTACTCCCCCACCAAAAAAATCCATAAAGACAGAAGAAATACAAACACAGGCAAGGAGCAATTTGCAGTACATGTAGCAAAGTGCTAGTGTCCGGAATATATAAATATGTTTTACCAATCAATAAGAAAAAAGTGAGTAACACAGTAGAAAAAATGGAGAAAGGATATGAATGTCAGCTCACAAAGCATTCCCAAGTAGCTAATAGGAGGGGAGGGGTACAGAAATTCACCAGCAATGAGGGGAATGAAGTTAAGCTATAGATACCACTTCACACCCAGCACAGGAGCAAAACCACCCTGTGGAGGACACCAAGGGCTGATGAGGATGAGGATGTGAAAGGGAGGCAGCTTGCTGCCCAACAGGAAGCAAGTCCCTGTTTCAGCACCAGGGACAGCAGCCAGGCGGGCCCAGGGACCGTGAAAACCTGGGCATACCCTGTCCCAGAAATCCCACTGACATCCCTTCACACTCAGCAAGCTCTTCTCATCACAAGAACTGGATGACACTCCTTTGCTCTCCTGAAATGAAAACCACAAGCAATATAACCTAACCAGCATAAATTATTTCAACAAAATCAATATAATGCTCTATCTATAGTATAAAGTGGAAAGAAAAGGAGTCATATATAGTAAAACAATATGTAATTCAGTATGTAAATACTCAGTCACGCCTGAATGGAAGGCTCAATGAAGGTGTCAAACATTTTTCTTTTTTTTCTTTTTGCAATAAGTTTGCATTGAAATATTTAGCTGAATATCATCTACACTTTGCTTTACACATGACATTTTGACATAAGACTAAGAAAACTGCTTGCATGTGTGTGTGTATAATCACTCTTATCATTGATGGGAGTGTAGACTAATAGAGATGCACTGCACTGATGCCTATCAGAGAGGGTTATATGCTGTGTGATTCCGTGTAGGTGACATTTATAGTAAAGAAGGAGCCCCCAGCTGAGCCAATGAGGCAGCGTTGCTCAAATACATGAGTCGTGTCCTTTTGGTGGCATGATTGTCTGAAACAGTGAACGACTCTTGATAAAGCTGTGAACAAAACACAGCTCAATCTGTCTTCTGTTTACAAGATAGTTGCATTCCTAGAATATTCAGCATATACGTTTAGTTGTATTAAACCCATACAAAAATATGTTTATTTACATGTCAAATTGGTTAAAGATATTTACCTCTGTGAATGCACAGATGAGACATCTGAGGGTTGTGTGAGACGTAGGACAATTCTTCATGTGCATGCTGACCCACACATTGCAAGGCGACCAGCACGTCTGGCCTTCCTCCCTGATTGTTACTGCTGTGGTCCTGGGCACCGTGAAGGCAGCAGATGCTCCTGTCTTAGTCCATTTACAATTGCTATCAAGAAATATCTGAGGTTGGGTAGTTTATAAAGAAAAGAGGTTTCTTTGGCTCATGATTCTGCAGGCTATACGAGAAGCATAGTGCTGGAATCTCCTGGTGACTTCTCAGGAATTTTCCCATCGTGGTGGAAGGCAGAGAAGGAGCAGGCACATCACATGGCAAAAGTGGGAGCAAGAGAAAAGGAGGTGTCACAGTCTTTTAAACAACCAGATCTCACATGAACACAGAGTGAGAACTTGCTCCTTACTGCAAGGAAGGCACCAAGCCATTCATGAGGGATCGCCACCATGACTGATACACCTCCCACCAGGCCCCACCTCCAGCACTGGGCTCACATTTCAGTATAAGATTTGGAGGGGACAAGCATCCACACTATGTCAACTCCTTTGAGTAGCAATGGCAGAGACAGCAGCACCGCCATGCACCAGTGCCCCAGGAGACCCCCTCAAGCACAAGCACGGGAGCTGCACATGTAGCAGCTTAGAATAGTGTTTGTGATGGTGAACGTTTGGGAAATAATTATGTATGATGGAATATCAAACTGTGTTTAAGTAAGTAAACTCAGGGCGCTTTCATTGCTGGTAGTAGTGGACTTCGTGGTTACTATCAACTTGTCTGCTACAACTACCTGGAATATCAAAACAACCTCTTAAAAGTATTGAACAGTGGACCAGAAGAGAGAGTCAAGAAATTGACCCATGCAAATGTAGTCAAGTGACTTTTACTAAGATGCAATAGCAATTGCCTGTGCAATGAGAGAAGGGGCCACCTTTTCAACAAATGGTGCTGAAGCAACTGGATACTCATAGGTAAAAACTGAACCTTGACCAATACCTCACATGTTGCACAGAAATGAACTCCAAATGGATCACAGATTCGATTGTGAAAGGCAAAAGTATAAAGCTTCTAGAAGAAGACATAGGAGAAAATCTTTGTGATTTTGGATTAGGCCTGGATTAACAAATTATGGCCAATGGACCAGAGCCATTTCAAGGCCTGTTTGTACATGGTTTCTGAGCTCAGAAGGACTTGGTGTTGCTAAAGCCCTTATAACACACACACACACACACACACACACACACACACATACACACACAGACAGCAAAACAAAATCAAAAATAGGCAACGGAGATAGCGATCATATGTGGTCCACATAACCAAAATATTTATTTTCTGGCTTTCTACATAAATAGTTTGCCAACCCCTTTGTTTGATAAAGTTTTGACAGAACACCAAAAACACAATATACAAACACAATAAAAACAAGGGTAGGATGGATTTTATCAAAACATTTTTTGTGATATACAAAAATACACGTCATTTTATGGAAGATATATTTGCATCTGGGAGAAAATATTTGCAAATCATCACATATCTGGTAAAGAATTTGTGTCTAGAATATATAAAGATCTCTCATAACTTAATGATAAGAAAACAAATAAACCAATACAAAGTAGGCAAGAGATATGAGCAGATACTTTACACAAGGAAATACACAGGTGACAAGTAGATGCAAATATACCTTAGACACATGACAATAACAAGTGCTGTCAGGGATGTAGAGCAACGGGGAGTCTCACACTCTGCTGGTGGGAATGCAAAATGGTACACCAGCAACTTCTGAAAAACAGTTTGGCATTTCCCTAAAAAGTCAAACATGCACTTAGCATATGGCTCAGCAATCCCACTCCTAGGTATTTTCCCAAGAGAAATGAAAGCCTATATTCACACTAAAACCTGCATGTAAATGTTTATGGCAGTCACCAAAATCTGGAACCCACCCAAATATTCTCCAACAGGTGACAGGATAAACACACAGTGCTCCAACCATACCCTGGAATACTCCACAGCAATAGAAAGGCGGAAGCTATTGCTGCACAAAAGTACAGATGAATCTCAAAGGTGTGATGCTGAGTGAAGAAGGCAACCCCGGGTGCTGCACACTCCTTGATTCCATTTATAGGACATTCTCGGAAAAGCGAAACTACAGGGATGGAGGAGAAATCAGGGGTTGCTGGGAGTTGGGGGCTGGAGAAGGATTGACCACAAAAAGGCAGGACCAGGGAATCTGGGGCACTGTTCTGTGTGAAACTCTTCTGTCTCTGAATTGGGGTGGTGGGCACATGACTCTGAGGGTTTGCCAAAGCCCCTTCCATTGTAGACCACAAGGAGTGAATGTAACTGTATGTAAATTTAAAATAAATTTTAATATACAAACACAAGTGTGGATGTTCAAATATTTGACTGGTCAATTCAACTTAGAGGAATATAGAATCATAGAAATCTGAAAGAGAAAGGTGCACAGAAAAACATATATGGATGTTCACTGCAGAACAATAGCAGCAAAAGTTTAAAATAAATCTAAGAGGCAGGGGTCTGTTTGAATAAATTCAAGGATAGCTACAAAATCTTAATGAACTCTGTGTAATGAAGGATATAGATAAATTTCAAAAGCAATATTTGAGTCAAAAAAAGTAAAGCACGGCTGGTGCAGTGATTCATGCCTGTAATCCCAGCACTTTGGGAAGCTGAGATGGGTGGATTGCTTGAGTCCAGGAGTTCGAGACCAGCCTGGGCAACAAAGCAAGATATTATCTCTATTAAAATAAAAAAGTAAGTTGTGCAATATATACAACAGAAGAGAATATTAATTAGTATAGCTTTATAGTCTTGATTTGTCAATCACTCTTATGTAATTTTTAATGCCCCTCACCAAGGCGACACCGTGTTGTCCTCACTGACACGAGTGTCCTGGTGTAAATACAAAGACAAGGGCCAGAAGTTCATCGTAAAACCCCAAAGACAGGAAGTTTTCTCCAGCCCTGAGGAAAAGAAAGAGACTTCATTAGAACTGTTAATGTCCCTTACACTTAACAGATCTGAGGCAAAAATGACATAACGTTACTTTGGGTGGGTAGATATAGGTGCTTGTTTTCAGCTTACTGCAAACAATTTTTTAAAGACGCCGTATCAGTTAGCCCCCAATTACCTTCCTGTGGATCCACAGCGGGTTTTCCCTGGGTCTCTGGGCTCCAAGCCTGCCCTTCCACACCCTGCTCTATGGCTCTGGGGCTGGGACTCAGCAAACCATATTCCCCAGCCACCCTCACCATCTGGCTTCTCTTTATTTCTGCCAGTGGGAGGCAGGAAGGCAGAGGTGGGAGAAAGTGCTTCATCGCCACGCTCTAGGTCCCGTCCGTGAGACCTCAGCACTTACCAGGCAGTTAGCTTCAGCCTCCAGCTCCTCCCCACCCCCTCAGAGAAGCCAACAGATCCAGGAGCTGAGCCTCCCCTGGGAGATTCCCAACACCAGCTCACAGGGTGCTCCTCTTAGCTCCCAGGTGCGGTAAACACTACCAGCTCTAGGGAAGTGTGCTGCTTTCTGCACTGACTGTGATGTGAGTCACCTCACTGTCTATACCTGCCAATACCCAGCCAACCAATCCTAGGGTTAGCTTCCCTCAGATTCCTATGTACAAATCCTGGTTGAGGCCCAGTCCATACCGTCTTCTGCAGACTCTCACTTAGTTCCCATACCTTTGCTTAGTCTGCCCCTCCTGGCTTCAGTGAGCCCAGCACCTTCCCTGCAAACCCAGATTCAGCTCGCTGTCTTCTCTGAGCCTTTCACAGAACCCCACACTTTAATATCTACAAAATCCAGTTTAGCAAAAACGTATTTATCTGGGCATAGCAACATAGCAAGATTGGTGGGGGCACAAAGAGGAGCCCAACAGTTCTTACCTCCTGGAAATGTGAGACCCATTGCGAAGACAGGCACAGGCCGGGCGCGGTGGCTCATGCCTGAAATCCCAGCACTTTGGGAGGCCAAGGCGGGTAGATCACCTGAGGTCAGAAGTTCGAGACCAGCCTGGCCAAAATGGAGAAATCCCATCTCTACTAGAAATACAAAAAAAAATTAGCTGGGCGTGGTGGTGGGCGCTGAGTCCCCACAGCTGAGCCATAATTGCTTTAGACCTTGGCTGCTGCAGTGGCCTCAGAACTCATGTAGTCTCTGCCACCCGCCCTCCCACCCTTATCTTGTTGCCATTGGGATAAAGACTGAGACCTTATTTTGGTCTCTGATGGTGGCAGTGTGGCCCCCGCCTGCCTGTGCAGCCTCCTCATCCTCAACACTCTGCCTACTTTGGACCTTTCCTGGCTGTCTCTCTTCTCCCTCGGATTCACGTCCAGGTCACTGCTTCAAAGTCTCCTTCCTGGGCCCTAAGGCAGGGCTTTTCCATTACTTTCTCATCAGATGTTCCCTCAAAACACAACCTGAGAGAGTCATTTTAACAAAATCCAACACTCATTTTTGATTAAAACTCTTTGAAAACTAAAAGTAGATGGGAACCTTTCAATTTCATAAAAAAAAATCTATGAAAATTTTACATTTAACATTGACATCAGCTAGCATTCATGGTGATAAAATGAAAATGAATGTTGTCTCTCTGATATCAGGAACAGGGCTGCTAGTCAGTGTGATACTAGAAGGTCTAGCTAGTGAAATAAGAAAAGGAAATAAAAGGCATACAGGTGAGAAAAGAAGAAATAAAATTGTACCTATTTGTAGGTAACACAATGGTGTTAAGGAACCTACAAAACACACACACACAACTCCAAGTAGTAAGTGTGTGTTCAGCAAGGTTGCAGGATACAAGGTTGATATACAAAGATCAATTGTACTTTTAAACACTAGCAATGAATATTCGGAAACAAAAATTTAAAATACCATTTACAATTGCTCCAAAAAATAAGTGAGTTGAAATTTAACAGAACATGTATAGGACTTACATGCTGAAAACTACACAATACTGCTGAAATAAATCAAAGAAGCTCCAGAGAAATAGAAAGACATACCATGTTCATGGATCAGAAGACTAATACTGATAACATTGGTTTTCCCCAAACTGATGTACAGGTTTAACGACTTGCCAATCTGTAAGATTTTTAAATAGATACAGACAGGATTATTCAAAAATTTACATGGAAATGAGAATAAACTGGAATAGCATCAACAATTTTGAAAAAAATAAACTAGAAAAATCAGTCTACTTGATTTCAAGATATATAGCTACAATAATCAAGACTATACAGTATTGCTAGAAATGGAGACAGAAAGATCAATGGAACAGATTAGAGAATACAGAAATAGACCCTTACAAATATGTTCAACTGATTTTTGGCAAAGGTGTAAAAGCAATTCAATGGAGGAAATTGATCATCCCATAGATCAAATAAAAAAGAGAAGAAAAGAAAAAAAAAAATGCTGAACCTTGCACTTTATATAAAATTAACTAAAATGAGCCACAGATTTAAATGCAAAACTATAAAACTTTAAAAAAATACCATAGGAAAAAAATCTTCAGGATCTATGGTTTGATGAACTGTCCTTAGACTTGACACCAAAAGTATGACCTATAAAATTTAAATAAAAAAGATAAATTGGACCTCAGCAAAATTAAAAGCTTTTGTTCTGCAAAAGACCCTGTTATGGGGATGGAAAGACAGGTTACAGACAAAATATTTGCAAACCACATATCTAAAAAAGGACTCATATCTAGGATATATAAAAAGCTCTCGAAATTCAACAGTTAAAAAATACATGCAAAAAATCAATTAGAAAATGGGTAAAAAGACTGAAGAGACATTCACTGGAGAGGATGTACAGATGGCAACTAAGCACATAAGAGATGCTTGACGTCACCTGTGAGAAGAGATGCAAATTAGGACAGCAATAGGAAATCACTGTCCACCTAATAGAACAACTAAAATTTCGGACACAATAGATGCCGTATATGCAAACACCAAATGCTGGTGAAGATGCCGAGAAATCGGAACACTCAGACGTGTCTGGCAGGAATGTAAAATTGTATAGACACTTCGGAATATAGTTTGGCAGTTTCTTTAAAAGCAAATCAAACATTTACCATATGACCCAGCAATTGTGCTCTTGGGCATTTATCCCAGAGAAATAAAAGCTAATGTCCACATGCACACTTGTACACGATCATTTATAGCAGCTTTGTTTCCCACAGCCAAAAACTAGAAACAACAAAAATGACCTCCCATAAGTGAGTGGGTAAACACACCATGGCCCATCCATATCATGGATTACTACTCAGGAATCAAAAGGAACAAACCTTGGATACACACAGCAACTTGGACAGATCCCAATGGCATGTTGAGTAGAAATAAGCCAGCCTCAAAAGGTCTTATGAACTCATGAATATAGCATTCTCGAAATGACAAAAATCATAGACGGGAAACAGATTGCTGGTTGCCAGGGGTGAGGAACGGTGGTGGGGCCAGGTGGTGTGACCATAAAAGGTAGCCCAAGGGACCGGCTCCATGTCTCCATGGCAGTGGTGGTTTCACAAATCTGCATGGTAATCACACACCACGAAGCTCAATACATCTTGTGCCAATGTCAAATCCCTGGTCTTGACAGAGAACTGTGCATCTTTATTACGCTGTAGGTATAATTGTGTAGAATGCAGCCACAGCGGGGAACTGGGTGAATGGTACATGGGACCTCTCTGGACTATGTTTGCCACTTCCTGTGAATCTGTAATGACTTCAGAATAAAAGGTGTTTAAAAAGTTAGGCCAGGCGCGGTGGCTCATGCCTGTAATCCCAGCACTTTGGAAGGCTGAGGTGGGCAGATCGCCTGAGGTCAGGAGTTTAAGACCAGCCTGGCCAACATGGCGAAACCCCGTCTCTACCAAAAATACAAAAAATTAGCTGGGCGTGATGGCGGGTGCCTGTAATCCCAGCTACTTGTGAGGCTGAGGCAAGAGAATCGCTTGAACCTGGGAGGCAGAAGTCGCTGTGAGCTGAGATAGTGCCGCTGCACTCCAGCCTGGGTGACAGAGTGGGACTCCATCTCAGAAAAAAAAAAAAAAAAAGTTAATTGTAGAATAAATTAAAAGACACTGTACAAACACCATATATCCAGCCCAATGGTGTGACTGTCCTCTTTCTCCTCCACCCCAACAAAGAAGGCTCTGGAGCCTAAATTTTTGAGCTTTGTGGGATCTTCATTACTGCAGCCTGCCCAGAGGTGGGGAAAGAACCCTGTGCCTGACCCTGAAACTTGAGTTTCTCTTGCTTCTCGGTACTGTCCACATCTGACTGCCAGTTCCTGTCTGTGGAGTGAGGATGAAGACGATGGGGATCAAATGGGTTAATGGGAGTCAGTTCATTACTTTGCAAACAGAGAAACCCCGATACAAGATAGGTGGGATATTCTGAATGTCTACGCCTTTCCCCATTGAACTATGAGCTCCAGAAGGCAGGGTCCATGTTGTGCCCTGCTGGAATTCTTAAGGGCAGGCCCAGGCCTCTGCAGGAAATTCAAGGACGGGTGCCTGGTAGTTAAGGCAAGAGTAGGGAAGTGGGCAATGCCACTCTTTTCTCAGGGCCTGCAGAGGCCCCTGCAGCACAGAGGTGAGGCACCCCAGCTCTGCACCTAGGGCCCCTGAGAATGGCAGAGTCATGGGTGGGAAGCTTGTGACAGCCACAGTCTTTCTGAGGGCTGGGAAGGGCCAGCAGAAACAGCTGGAGCCCTCCCGCTGAGAGCTTCTATAATTAGAAATAAAATCAAAGAAAAGCCCAGTCCAGTGATGGCTTCAAACAGGACTATTTTTAAGTCCTCTAATGCCAGGGCTTGTCAGATGGGGACCATGATTAGATGGGTGTGTATGCACACATGTGTGTGTGCATGTGTATGTGTATGAGTGCATGTGTGCGTGCATATTTGTGTGTGCATCTGTGTAATTTTAATTTTCCTTCAAAGATCACTTGCATTTTTCCAGAGCCCAAGCATCTCACAAGGTTCCAATGACGCTTCCTGTGAGTGCCACTGACGTGCAGTTTGAGCTCCACTGGCCTTTTCCCTGGAGTCAGGGTGGCCCATGGGACTCCTTCAGTCATAGGCTTACTGAGTGGGTTGGGGCCAGGACCATCCTCCCAAAGATTGTGGTCCAGGAAAGCCCAATTTCCAGGGTTGCTCAGAAGAGCAAGGAGCTCCTTCTAGAGACTTCCTGATAAGCAATGCTCACCCCCAGGACACAGGATTTGAGCTGTGCTGCCTGGGAATGGGGACTTTCCAGCGATCAAGCTTTTGGGGACAAGGCCCAATGCACTAGTGGGTAGCAGAGAGAACCTCACGCTCCTCCTCTTTGATGTGGGCAAACCCGAGTGAACTCTGCAGGGTCATGCTTCATTAAATGTCTTTAGTGTACGATGTCTATCTCTCTATCCTCCCGGAACCCCCCGCGGCCACCTTCCCCTGCCCTGGGTGGCTCAGGGTGCAGCCCAGCCTCACCTGCTGGTGTCTTGGGCAGGTCTGGACAGCCACCCTCCACAGCACTGTGCTCTTTCTCTGACTCCTTCTTACTGAATCCACCCTGGGTCTCTGTCCCATTGCCTGAGCCTCCTGTACACAATCCTTGTGAATTGAACTTGGTTCCCTGCCAGTCCCTCCAACCACCTGTCCTTGTCTCCCAGACAAGGAGATCCTAGTGATCCTAGTGATCCTAGTGATCATGCCAGCCGTTGTCCATCAAGGAAGCAGGAAGCCAGGCCCAAAGAGCTAAAGCACATCGCCAGGGCCCTATTCCAGCTCTGGAACTTGCTGGAAGTGAGAGAAGCCGAGGTGATATTGTCCAGCTAAGGCACCGTGGATCCTCCCGGAATGGGGGTCCACGCATTTCCACAGGCATTGGGGGATGGACCCGGTGCATGCCGAAGCTCACACTGCATCCCTGCAGCAGAGGCCGTGCCCGCCCTGTAGCTGGGTCCTGAGCCTTCCTGAGGGGATGTCAGTGCCATCCTCTTGAAAGGAAACTGTGAGCAGGGTGAGAGGCCGGAGAAGCATCTGACAGCTCCCTGCAGAGACCCATCAATTGTCCCAGTATGATTTCTTAATCATCTGGCAAGTAATTAGCTGGCATCCTCATTAGCACGCAGGAGCTTTGTAAAAGTTTCGGGGAGGAGGTGGCTGCACTGAGAGAGTTTTAATTACAGACAAACCGACCGGGGACAGGAGCCTTGGCAGTTGTGCTGCCTGTTTACGTTTCACCAGTTCTTGGAAACGAAAAGCAAAACGCTTGTCACTCATCTTTGTGATCATCCCGAGAGACAGAAAAGGACGAGGGGAATGAAAAGTGTGGGGTGGCTGGTGTTGCCCCTGGATGAGACCTTGAGCGGTAACAGGGTATGGATCCTGGGGGAGGGGGTCTCAGTCCATCTGACTCCTTTAGCCATGTGCCACGGACTGAGTGGGATCCAAAAACCAGGACTGCATTTCTCACCGCTCTGATGCCCGGACGCCCAAGACCAAGGCGGGTTCCGTGTCTGGGGACGGCTGATGTTCCTGGTTCACAGGCGGTGCCTTCTGGCTGTGTCCTCACACGAGGGGAGAGGGACAGGGACTCTGGCCTCCTCTAAGGACACTCAGCCCACTGACAAGGGCTCCGTCCTCAGGACCTCAGGCCCCTTCCCCTAACACCATCACACGGGGCTACAAGGTTTACACACTCATTCCCGCAGCTGTGTGCTCGCATGTCTTTGTGTGTCTGTGTGAGTGTGTGGAGCATCTACATGTGGTAGTGTGTGTTTGTGTGAATGTGTGGGAGAGTGTGGTGTGTGAGACAGAATGTGTGTGTGAATGTGTGTGTGGGAGGAGAGTGTGTGGTGTGATGTGTGAGTGTGTCAGTGTGTGAGAGCGTGTGAGAGCATGTTTTGTGTGTGTGCGTGAGCAAGTTGGTGTCTGTATGTGTAAGTGTGTGGGAGACAGTGTGTTTGTGTGTGTGATACAGTGTGTCATAAATGTATGTGAGCATGTTGGTGTGTGTATGTGTGTGTGGGAGACAGTGTGTTGTGAGCATGTTGGTGTGTGTGAGAGACAGTGTGTTGTGTGTGTGGGAGACAGTGTGGTGTGTGAGTGTGTGTGTGAGACTGTGTTGTGAATGTATGTGAGCATGTTGGTGTGTGTGAGTGTGTGGGAGACAGTGTGTTTGTGTGTCTGAGATAGCGTGTCATAAATGTATGTGAGCATGTTGGTGTGTGTATGCATGTGTGGGAGACAGTGTGTTGTGTGTAAGTGTGTGGGAGACAATGTGTTTGTGTGTGGAAGACAGTGTGTTGTGTGTGTGTGTGAGGCAGTGTGTTGTGTGTGTGGGAGACAGTGTGTTGTGTGTGAGTGTGTGAGACAACTGTGTCGTGAAACATGTGAGCATGGTGTGTGTGTGAGACAGTGGTGTTGTAAGTGTGTGGGGAGACAGTGGGTGTGTGTGAGTGTTGGAGACAGTGTGTTTGGTGTGTCTGAGATAGCGGTGTCATAAATGTATGTGAGCATATTGTGTGGTATGCAATGTGTGGGAGACAGTGTGTTGTGTGTAAGTGTGTGGGAGAAATGGTTGTTTGTGGTGGAAGACAGTGTGTTGTGTGTGTGTGGTGAGGCAGTGTGGTTGTGTGGTGTGGAGACAGTGGTTGCGTGTGAGGGTGTTGTGAGACAGTGTGTTGTGGTAAGTGTGTGAGGAGACAGTGGTGGTGTGTGGTGTGTGGGAGACACTGTGTCCGTGAATAATGTGAGCATGGTGTGTGTGTGAGACAGTGTGTTGTAAGTGTGTGGGAGACAGTGTGGTGTGTGTGAGTGTGTGTGGGAGACAGTGTATTGTGAGCATGTTGGTATCTATGATGGTTAATACTGGAGTGTCAACTTGATTGGATTGAAGGATGCGAAGTATTGCTGCTGGGTGTGTTTGTGAGAGTGTCGCCAAAGGAGTGGTTTGCCAGGGGCTCTGGGGCCTTCCGCCACAGACTGAAGCGTCCCGTCGGCGTCCCTGCTTTTGAGGTTTTGGGACTGGGACTGGCTTCCTGGCTCTTCAGCTTGCAGACGGCCTGTTGTGGGACTTCACCTTGTGATTGTGTGAGTCAATCCTCCTAATCAACTCCCCTTTATATACATCTATCCTATTAGTTCTGTCCCTCTAGAGAACCCTCATGCAGTATGTGTACATGTGAATGTGTGTGTGAGAGTGTGTGGTGTGTATGTGTGAAGAATGTGTCAGCTTGTGAGTGTGTCAGCACAGGTGTGTGAGTGTGTGTGGGGTGTGTCAGCACGAGAGAGAGTGTGTGTGTATATGTGTGAGAGCATGTTTTGTGTGTATGTGTGAGCATACTGGATGCTGTTACATGTGAGTGTGTGAGAGTGTTGTGTGTGGTTCAGGTATGGGAGAGTGAGTGTGTGATTTCTTGTGATGCATGTTTTTGTGTACTGCAGGAATGTTGACGTATGTTTAGGTGTGTGTGTCGCATGGGAGAGTGTGTGTGTGTGGACTGTGTGTTGTGGAGAGCACGTTTTGTATATGTGGGTGAGCATGTTGTCGTGTGTCTGTCAGTGTGCAATGTGTGAGTGCGAGTGTGTCAGCATGTGAGTGTGTGAGTGTATGGGTGTGTACCTGCTCGTGGCCCCTGATGTGCTCAGCGTGGAGAAGCAGCGTCCCCTTCCATCTGAAGGGCAGCTGGGAAGGGCCCACAGTATGGCCTAGTTGTTCACGATGCATGTTTAGTATGAAAGGCCGCACATGTCCTGAAGTTGAGGAACTCAAGTTTTTCTTGGCCTATCATTTCTCAAGCATCACTATTAAATTTGATTTTTTTTTTTTTTTTTTTTTTTTTGCAACAACAGAAATCCCACCAGGCTTGAGTGCCGGGAACAGCCCAGAAATCCCACAGTAGTTATAAACCTGCTATGCACCAGGCACTGCCAATCTAGCATTTTATCCACCCCTAGCCAAAATCTGAAAGGGCCACTTCCGTCTTGGGATGGACGCTGACAATCAAACAGGTGGCATACGCAAGGTCACTCTGCCCACAGGCGGCAGGCAGAATTCTTCCCGGGCCCTCAGATGGAAAGTTCCCCAACCAGCCACCGCCTCTGCCATCCAAGAAGCCAGTGCTATACTCAGGGAGGCCCCTCGCTTTTCCCCGGCCTCCACCTGTGGTCTGAGGAGGAGGATCGAGCACCCTCCACAGACCCAAGAGGGAACAGGTCCGGAGTGTGAGTGATGGAGCTCCACACACCTGCAGTGGCAGGGCCAGGCCCTCCTTCCCAGGCTCCTGCATCCTCGGCCCAGCCTCCCGCTCCGGGGTGCCACAGCCCAGCCTTCCCCAAGGCCTGACATGGGCTCAGCCAGCCCGGAGCTGTCCCATACGGCAGCCACCAGCAGATGTGGGGCTCACCCTAAAGTAAAAACTCATTCAAATTAGACTCAGTTGAGAATCCCCCTCCTCAGATGCACTTGCCACATGGCAAAGGCTCAGCAGCCCCACAGTGCAGTGGCTGCCATGCCGCACCACACGGACACAGAACACAGCCGGCGTCTAGAGCGATCCGCGGGTCTGCTCTACAGCAGGCTGGGCACACATTGCTCAGAGGCCCACGCCGCAGAAGTCCAGTCTCAGCAAACTGTCACCACGGCCCATCGCCACCCTGGGAGAGCAAAGGCCCTAGTCGAAGGCAGAAGACAAACTGCTGGGTGAGCTGAGTGCCAGAGAACCTTGATGCTCAAACACAGGTGCGGCTGGGTCTGGTCCGCTCGCAGGCACTGCCGGGTCCCTGCTCTGGACCGAAGTCATTCCAAAGTGGGAAACAGAAATGGTGGAAGCAGATTCTAAACTAACATTCACCTTTCTAGAGTATCCAAAACCTCTCCATCTCTGGAATACAGCTCCCCAGGCTGTCTCTTATACTCTTTTTTTTTTTTTTTTTTTTTTTTTGAGACCAAGTCTTGGTCTGATGCCCAGGCTGGAGTGCAGTGGTGCAATCTCGGCTCACTGCTACCTCTGCCTCCCAGGTTCAAGTAATTCTCCTGCCTCAGCTTCCTGAGTATTTGGGATGACAGGTGCCCGCCGCCACGCCCGGCTAATCTATGTATTTTTAGTAGAGATGGGGTTTCCCCATGTTGGCGAAGCTGATCTTGAACTCCTGACCTCTACTGATCTGCCCAGCTTGGCCTCCCAAAGTGCTGGGATTACAGGCGTGAAACACCACGCCCAGCCTGTCTCTTACACTTTTGAGGGTATTACCCTGCACAGTGAAGGAGGTAACCCAGACGGAGGTGGCCCTAGGAACAGGGGCAGGGAGCGGGAAGTGGGTCTCAGGACAGCACCCGCACAGTGGAGGCCCACCCGGGCACGTCTGTGGGGAGTAATGGGAGGAGATACTCAAAAGAGGCCTCCAATGTATGAAAATTTTGAAAAAAATAATGCAAATGTGATCATGGTAATGATGACGAAAAAGACGGAAGCTTGAGGCGGCGGGGCAGAGCCGTCCAAGGAGGAGGAAGTGCATTTCACGTGGTGTCTGGTGGGTATTTCAACAGCAGCATGGCGTGATCCTTCCTCACGGATCTGCAAAGTGAGGAGAATCGACTTTCAGGGCCGGTGCCCCAGCCTTAACGGTGGCTCCGAAACCAAGTGCAGAGAACACCCTCTTCAGTCCCAACAGGAGTTAGCTGCAGAAAGGAGGAGGCTGAGTGTTGATATCTTCATTTTATAAAGAGGGGAGTCAGCAGACACCCTCTGGCCTTGGTGGGAAAGACACCAAGGGGAAGTGGGTTTGGTAACGTTCCTGGTTTGTTGGCGGACGAGGTGAGGAGGTGAGCTCAATTCTCACCTCTGGTTGGAGGAAGCCAATGACTGATGCAGAGAACCGAAAGCCAAAAATTGCCAATGGTGGTACAGGGATTTTATTTCAAATAGAAAGGCAATGAGTAGAAGGTTCAGTTGAAAGGGTGCAACTCAAGGTGAGGTAGGGGCTGGGAGCTAGCTAGGGGGCAGCCGCTTGTATTAGAAACCATGTAGGGGCTGGGAGCTAGCTAGGGGACAGCCGCTTGTATTAGAAACCATGTAGGGGCTGGGAGCTAGCTAGGGGACAGCCGCTTGTATTAGAAACCATGTAGGGGCTGGGAGCTAGCTAGGGGACAGCCGCTTGTATTAGAAACCATGTAGGGGCTGGGAGCTAGTGAGAGGACAGCCACTTGTATTAGAAACCAAGCTCTTCTCCTGTTACTATTTTACCAGCGAATGTGTCACACTTATTCAATTCTATCTCTTCGATAAAATGAGACCAGCGATTTCTGCCTGGCAGGGAGGGGCGGGCAGCTGTGAAGACCAGCCCTGCAGTGCTCCTGGAGCTGTTCTGGGAAGCAGCTAGTGTGACCACGTGACCATGCTTCCCTGGGGACTCTCCGCAGAAGCCTGCCTTCCTGGTGTTTAGCCATCATGCTCCACTTCCCTCCTGTGTCTCAGTTTGAACAACAACATATAGGGTTGTTGTAAGTCGACAGGGCGATTGCCACCTGCCTGCAGTGGGGGCTGCCTTCCTGGAGCCAGGGGGGACTGGTACAGAAAGTCAGGTCTCACCAATTGGAGCGAGGCATTCCCTACGCCAAAGCCATGGGCCAATCTTGGGTTCGTGACCCTGTTTAGACTCGCAGGTCCTCAGGGAGGGCTTTGGGGGAGGTTCCTGTCTCTTAAGAAAGGCCTCTGGGAGCTGATGCTATGGCACGAGGGTGCTGGCTGCGAGCTGTAGAGCTATGCACAGATAAAGAGAGGCTGTGCTCAGGTGGCCGTGTGGCTGTGAACTGGCCGTGGAGGAGGGGAGGAACGCTATCAAGGCGAGCCTTCATGCTGGTAGCAGATGCTGGAGGTGGCCCAGCATTGGCAGAGCCTGACCGGGGGGAAGGGGGGTTAAACAAACTGAGTTCAGGGTGCCCCAGCCTTCGCTGATGGAGGTCAGTCAGCACCATTTAGGCTTACGAATTCCTTACTGTGCACCAGACACATTTAAAAGTGATTTACAAGCATTATCCTGCTTAGTTCATAGCAACCCTATACTCACAACCCCTATAGTTTATGAGTAGACTGAGGCACAGGGTGGTTAGTAGCTTAACCCAAGGTCACACAGCTAACGGGAGGTGACGTTTGAAGTCGAGCCAGGCAATTGGGTTCCATGTTGCAGCCGGGGCAGCTCCGCTATGGTGGCTATTCAGTTCCACCGCCACCCCATCAGATTTCCCCTCTGCACGGCTCCACGCGGCTGTGGCCCTGGGAGGCTGACTGGGCAACACTGCCCTGCCCCTGGCTTCCGGGTGTGCTTGGCCAAGGAGCATAGGGGCGGGGAAGGGGGTGAGATGGGGGTGTTGGCACTCCCTTCCTCTCTCTCTCATCACGGGTGGGCCATGTCCCTCTCCCAAAGACTCTCTGGCTCTTTCACATTCTGTTAACTTCCCTTCCCTGGTCTCCTCCATCCTGGGGTGATGCCGGCTTCCTGCTGGTGCTGATTCTGTTGGTTTTCCTTGTGAAGCCCACGCACTTGTAAACAGCCCCTGCAGTGAAGCCCCTCGTGAATGCCATCTGCTTCCTGGTGGGGCCCTGCTTGGCAGCAGAGCTCAGAAGACATAAATCTGAGAGCCATCAGCCTAAGTGTGCTCATTAAAACAGCAGGTGTGGAGGGACCTTCCCAGGGAGAGGCTGTGGGATGGGTTAGGGGGAGGCTTCCCACCGAACCACGGCAGATGCCAATACTGGGAGGCCAGCGAGGAGTGGAAGGCAGTGCAGGGGGCAGAGAAGGTTCCAGAAAGGTGGTAGAGGAGCTAGGACTGGAAGCCAGTGCAGGGGGCAGAGAAGGTTCCAGAAAGGTGGAAGGGGAGCTGGAGTGGTCTCACAGTGGCCAAGGGACAGGGTTGCTTTAGGGAAGAGGCAGCGTCTGGAACTCCACTGAGCCACAGGCCGAGGTCTTAGAGTCCCCCGGGGGCCTGAATTGTGGCTCCAGGGACACCAGCAGCAACCATCTGCAAGGAGAGTGGAGCGGAGGCTGTTGAGGGCTGGAAATGGACGGGACTGGAAGGAAAGGAGATGCAAGGAGAGATGGCTCTAGGGAACTTAACTGCAGAAGGGAGAGGCAGGAGTGTGCCTGGCAAGAAGGAGGGGTCTCACAGCGTGTCTGGGATTCTGTGGCCTCTCCAGACCCACACTCTGCCTTCCACCTGCTCCATGTGGCCCCTCCAGACCTGCCCTCAGCCTTCCTCCTACTCCATGTGGGTGATGGGCACTTGTGGATTGTACCAAAGGGTGCCCTGGCCTCCAGCTCAGCGTGGGGCACAGTTAAGAGGGCACGGGAGGGAGGATGGAATAGGAGGGTGTGGACCTGGGCTGCTGCTCCCTCAGTTTCTCCCCTCCAGCCCAGGGGGCTGCCTCCTCCATAGACTGAGGGCTACTGCGACTTCGGCCACTCCCAGGTCCAGTGCCTCCCTGAGGGTGGGTGTGGCTGTAGTAGTGTGGAGGGGGAGAGGGGAGGGCTGGGGACAGGGATGAAGCCAAGGCATCCGGAGGAAGGGCTTCTGCGGGAGGGAGAAGGGCCAGAGTGTGGGTGGATGGGAAATACTGGACAGAATGAGATGTTAGAATGTGAGCTGCTGAGTTAGCGACTCTGCAAGCGGAAGCATCTGGGGAGATGACGAGGTATGGGGCTTGGAATGGGGCCTACAGGAGGGGAGACACATGCCCAGAGAGATGCACAAAGCAGCCGAATGTCCCTGTGATGAGCACAGCTCAGTGCAGGGCTGCCTCGGGCCAGAGAGGTGGGGACGTGGGAAACAGGGAGGACAGGAGGTCAAAGCAGAGAGCTGGGCGGCAGTGGCTCCAGGGACAGAAGCCTGGAAGGCAAGCCTGAGGCAGGAAGCCTCCAGTGTCTTCCACAGCCCAGTCAACAGCAGGTGGCCTGTGTGTGGCCGGGCTGGGCCTGGAAGCAGCCCTGGGGCGGGGTGCCTCGTGCCCATGTGATACAGGCTACCCTGTCCCGCACCGGCAGCTTTCTGCCCACAGGCGGGTGCTCGGTGGTGTCTGCCCCATTCCATGCCAACACTTGGTTCTCTACAGAGGAGCTCTCCTGGAGGAGCCAGACAAGTGGCCACTGCTCCTGCCCCGCCCCCAAGGTGCTCTGCAGGCTGTGGGGGAGGGGCCCTAGGGGCAGAAGGAGGCTCAGGTGTGATGAGAAGGGGAAGGGAAGGGAGACGAGGGGGGATTGAAATGCATGGTGCCCAGGCTACCACCAGCCAGCATGCCATCAACTGCCCTCAGCTCTTCCTGTGGGTGCCCTGGCCTCCTTGCTCCCCCAGGCCAGGCCAGCCATCTCTCAGTGTTCCAGACTCAGGTCCATCTGGGACACAGTCAGAGTTCTGATCTCGGTGGAGGACAGAGCCTCTGGCTCTCAGCTCCCATGGCTCCCAGTCCTTGGGCAGGGCTCTCTCTGCCCCGAGCTCTGCCAGCCTCTGGCTGCACCCAGCACCGTCAGGGGTAGTGGCGTGGCTCTCTTTTTCTACTAGATCAGAACTCTGTACATTCGGTGTGCACTGGGACAGCATTGTCACAAATGTGGGGCCTGTTATCATTGCAGACTCTTGGGCTCCAGCCTTGACATTCTCAGAGCCTTTCTTTCTTCCATGCCAAACCCAAGGCTTGTTTCCACATAGGCAAGATCCCCAAGGCCTGGTGGTCTCCATGGGCCGCATTAAACACCCGAGGGTTAAAGATTCCAAGAGGCCTGGATCCTCCCCACTCCATATCGCTGCCTTCCAGGTAAGAGCCTCCATTCCAAGTTCCAGGAGAACAAGGTGGGCGGGGCAGCCCAGCCCTCCCGGACAGGATGTCTCTCCCGCATGTGAGAGTGGGCACGTCTCTAGCAATGGGCTGGTGGCCCTGAGGGCATCACACTTTCCAGACCTTGCCAGCAAGGTGCCCATAGGATGCATTCTCTCCAACTTGGAGCTTTTGAGGGAGGCCATGTCTTCCTGGTATGCCAGCTCCCTTCCTCCTGTCCCTCTGCACCTCTGCAACACGGCTGATTTAGTTGATAAGAATAGATTTCTCCCTTAAATTCACTCTGATTCTTTTTCCAATCTTTGGGAATTGATGCCACCTGAAAACTGCTGGTTTGAAAGCATGAGATGCAGGGACTCGGGCCTCCCGCAGTGGCTCCGCTGAGCCCTCTGCCATGGCTGAGAAATCATCACCCGTATTTCTTTTCCCTTCGGTCTCTGAGGTCTGGGGCCTGAATTTGGTAAAATAGTCCATTCATTTGTTTACTTCACAGAGCCACAGGGCCCCTGGGTTGGGGGGTTGGGGTGGGTGATGTCAGCACTAGGAACTGGGGATGCAACGGTGAGTGGGCTGAGATCCCCTGACCAGGGATGCACAGCTCAGCGGGGAGGTAGACGGGAAGCCAGATGATCCCCGTGTGGGAAGGCCCACCTCTGTCAGACCCCGCCAGCAGCTCTGTTCACCCAGAGCACTGGGAGGGCAGTTCACAACCCACTCCCCAGGCTTGCCCACCATGGGAACGAGCCATTGATCCTCGAAGTTACTGATGAGAAGGCCTTCTTCTTAGAGCTGTTACAGTGATTGAGGAAGTTAGGCATGGGAAGGCCGTCATGATGTGTCTGATACACAGGGTTAATCAGTGCTCCTGCTGTGATTTCAATGAAGGCTGCAGAACGGACGTGCGATGCACCAAGGCCCGGGGGTGGCGAGGGAGGCTGAAGGTGGCCTGTACCCTGCCTCTGACGGCAAGCTGCGTCAGCGCTCATGCAAGTGGTGAATATTGATGAAGCGCCTGTTGTATCCTAAGGGTCGTGCTTCTCTGGTGGGGGAAAGGGTCCAAGATGCTCACCAGACCTGAGTTAGGAGCCACCCTGGGGGTCATGGGTGTGCTCTGGGCTGCCCTGGGTGGTAAGGGGAGACAAGAGTTCTGTAAGGAGGGAGCAAAGTGTGAAAAACAAAGGGAAAGGTGAGGCACAGAAGGCCAGTGTGTGAGAGCCTGCACGTTTGAGAACTGCCCGCATGTCTGACAGGTGGAGCTCAGGGTGGGCAGGGAGGGAAGTGGAGGGGCCCAGGGGCTGTTTGTTGCCCTCCAGAGCCTGGAGAGCCCTCGGCCAGTGCTCATCTACCTCCCGGGGTGCCTGCCAGGACCCTGGCAGTGCTGTGCCTGAGCTGCCCATGGAGGATGGATTGACACCATCAGGAAGACTGGAAGCCTAAGGAAGCTGCTGCATTTACGCTCTGCACAGATGGAGGACAGCAGAGACCTGCACGGGTGCTGAGGACATGGAATCTGTGTGTGATGAAGAGGGAGGCACGAGGGAGGACAGGGGAGAGGACATCCAGGAGGGACCCAGGCACTCACAACCAGGGGATCGAGGGGATGCTAGAGGAGGAGCAATCTGGGTGGGTGATGACAGTGTGTGAGGTGCTCAGTGTGGGACAGGATCAATCTGTGGTGCATTGAGATTTCCAGAGAGCCCTGACCATTCAAGTCTGAGAACCAGCAGCACATGTGGAGGCAGCTGGCAGGATCTGGAGACATGACAGCCCCAGAGGGCCAGCAGGGGAGGAGGAGCCCCAGAGAAACACATCAGAGAAGGGGCCAGAGACCACACCAGAGAACTGAGCCAGTCCCAGCAGCTCCTGTGGCGAGAGCCCTGAAGAGCAGGGCTGCCAAGAGGTGGAAATGGGACTGAACAGAGTCCACCACATCACTGAGACGTCCCCCAGGGCCAGGCCCGAGGAGTTTCAGTAGAGTTGTGCAGGTGAAAGCAAGATGACGGTGAGTTCAGGAGTAAGAGGTTGGTGACATAACCTTGCAAAGGAGGACCATGTGTTTAAGAAGCTTCACTGTGGCCAGGCGTGGTGGCTCACACCTGTAATCCCAGCACTGTGGGAGGCCGAGGCTGGTGGATCACGAGGTCAGGAGATCAAGACCATTCTGGCTAACACAGTGAAACCCCGTCTCTACTAAAAATACAAAAAAATTAGCCGGGCGTGGTGGCGGGTGCCTGTAGTCCCAGCTACTCGGGAGGCTGAGACAGGAGAATGGCATGAACCCGGGAGGCGGAGCTTGCAGTGAGCTGAGATTGCGCCACTGCACTCCAGCCCGGGCGACAGAGCAAGACTCCATCTCGCAAAAAAAAAAAAATGAAGCTTCACTGTGAAGGCAAGAAGGGGAGGCTCAGAGGGCAAAGCAAAGCGCTGAGACAAACCCCAACATCTATTTAATTAATTTTTTTAATTTTTTATTTTATATATTTTATATAACTTAAAATAAAATTTTATAGAATTCAGAACTCACACAGAAAAATATCAAGGAAAGCAAGAGATTTTAGATATAGCGGAAAAGAAGCAGGTTCCTCGTTGTTTGAGAATGAGTCAATAAGACACAAAATGACAATGTAATGCTCATGTAAAAGAAAGGCAGTCACCTTTATTTGCAGTCAAAGGGTAGCTTTGGTAATTAGTTTGAATACACACATATAACTTAGTCTTCTTAAAAGCCTCTATGGTCAGGTAAGCTCAGAGGAATTCTCAGCACAATAAAAACAAATCAGACGGGAACCAGTGAGACAAGCAACGCCTGCAGGCAACTTTGCCTTGATGGCATTTTCCACCAGGGTGGCCCCATGCTCTAGTTCCCAAGGTCTTTGGAAACCAAGAATAATGCCCAGGTCTACCCAAGGGGAGGGGGGCCCAGTAGGAGCTTACCCCCAACAAACCGTCCCCTCCACAGGGCTGCACACTCAATGCCCGTGCGAATCAGAGGTTAACCCAGGCCATCTCCCTGATGTATTATAAGGAAACTCAACTGACTCAGACCTTGGCACAAGAAGAAAATGACTTGAACACAAACCATCCCTTAAGCAGGTTTAGAGCCTGAATTCACACTACCCGCGTGGTCTCCAAAAACCTCAATGCCATAACTTACTTTAAAGAACTGATAGGGTCTCCAAGATCTGGACAGAGCAAATTCAAACCCTCTCTGGAGGAACTCATTTTCACCATGTATCACATAAAAAAAATGAGGATAGAAAAATAGAAGTTCATGGAAATGAACTAGGGAAAGCTTGTGGCATGCAATGAAAGCAACACTTAGGAAAAAAGCTATGGCCTCAGATGTCCACGTGCAGATAAAAGAGAGCCAAAAAGTAACGACTTCAGCACCCATCATTAGAAATTAGGAAAAAACACCCAGCAAAATAAACTCAACCTGGAATCATAGAATGATGACATTAATAATAAAGATAAGACAAATTAATGGAATGGGAAAGACATAGATAATAGAGAGGGTCAGCAAGGTCAAAAAATGGTCTTTTGAAAAATATTAACAAAAATGTCAAATCTTTGGTGAGGCTGATCCTGAAAGAGATAAGGCAGAAATAAACAAGAAAGGTAATGAAGAGGGGACGGAGCCACAGCTGCTGGATGTGCTGAGAAGACGAGGAGGGGCTTTCGCATTCAGCCACGACAGGGTAACAAAGCTGTCTCCTTTGAAAAAACAACCTCAAATGTGGACAGCATCTATGAAACCATGGTTTCCAAGATATTGGGCTTCAGAGGAGGCATAGTAATCTCTGGGAGATGGGAAGAAACATGCTCTCAGATTTCTCCAGACTATATTCTGGAGTTTTCAGGCTATACCACAGGGAATAGGGGCCCAGGCAGAACCAAGAAGACTGCATTGAGGGTTAGAGACAAAAGGTCAGGGAGCCTAGGTGGCTGGACTTCAGAGCACAGAGTTCCGGAAGGAGAGAGATGCACAGAGAAAGAGCCTGGTGGTCTGCAGAGGGTCCCAGTTGAGTATTGTGGTCTGTGCATGTGTGAGAGGAATGCACCCAAGGCTGAGGAAAGAAGGACCAGAAAGACTGATAGTGCCAAACGCAAACACAGAATTGGGAATGGTGCCTGTTCCCACCAGCCAGACTGGAAAACCTCCCAACTCGTGAGGCACTGGGCAATGTACACAGTCTGGTCTTATCTTGGAGGTGGAGAAGAAGTCGCCATAGATTAAAGCTGTTCTGCCTCTGCCTAAAACAAAAATCTGAAAAGGAAGACGTGAAACTGTTTCCAGGTAACCTGAGTCCTGAATAAGCCTCAAGAATTTATAGAAATACAAACATATGGATCACCCAAAAAGGTAAAAATCGCAGTGTAGGGAATTTGACCAAAAATTACGATATACAAGGAAGAAGAAAATTATGACCAGTAAGGAGGAGAAAAATCAATCCATTGGTTGGCCCAGAACTTGCAGCAATGTTATAATTAGCAGGCGTAGACACTGAAACAGCTGTAACTGTAACTGTAAACATATCCAATATGTTCCCAAAGCTAGAAAGTATTGAACATGTCCAGTAGAGACATAGAAGATAGGAGAAGCATTCCAGTCACACTTCTAGAGATGAAAAATATAATGTTTCAGCCGGAAAACACACTGTATGCGATGCAGAAGAGAGAGGACATGGCAGAGACAGAGGTTCATGACCTGGAAGACAAGGCAAAAGAGACCATGCAAGCAAAACAGAGATGTTTTACAAAAAGACAAACAAATTTAACAGAGTATCAGTGAGCTGCATGACCATGTTCACCAGCCTAATATCTGTGTAATTGAAGTCTCCAAAGCAGGTGAGTAGAGACTGAAAAAAAATCTGAAAAAATAATGGCTAGAAATTTTATGAGTTTGATGAAAACTATAAAATTCACAGATCCAAGAAACTTAACAAATTTTGACAATGACATGGATGAAGAAAACAGTACCAAGGCCCACTATAATCATTTTGGTCAAACCAGTGAGAAAGAGAAAATTTTACAAGTAATGCGAGAAAAGGACATGCCGCATACAGAAGAGCAGAGATAAGCGTGACAGCAGACTTTCTGGAGACAATGCGAGCAAGGAGGCAGTGGAGCAATATTTTTAAAGTGCTTTTTTCCTTTAAAGGAAAAAAATTTCAGCTTCTTTTTCCCTCTTTAGGTGAGACAGGAAGGGTCTTGGGGGCTGGAGTTGGGTGATTTCTCTTCTCTCAAGTCTGCCAAGGGTCTGGTAAGTGTTTTCTCTTCTTGGATAGCGCTTTCTTGTGGGGAACGTTCTGGGTTATTTCAAAATGGCTACTTTTTCCCTTCCCTTGGCCAAATAGGGAAGGATTTTTATCCAGTATTCACTGTGAGAACCTGGAGGTAAAACCCACAAAAGTACAGTGATCTCCCTTTAGAGTGGATGCCCAGGATTTCTTAGTGCTCAAGCTAGTCCATACTAAGCCCGCAGAAAATGTGAAGCTGAGAACTAAAAGCAGAGGTCACATCCCAGAGGCACAGGGCCACTAAAAACTGTCGTACAGACTCCAGGCCATCACAGTCAAGATCCCAGGAGGCCAGCTTTTGTAGAAATCGAGAAGCTCATTCTAAAATCTGTATGAAAATCCAAAAGACCTAGAATAGCCAACGCAATTGGAACAAAACGAGAAAACTAAAACGACCTGCTTTCCACACTTACGCAGTGTGGGATTGCCATAGAGATAGATAAGTAGGTCAGTGGACCAGAATAGAGAGCCCAGAAAGAGGCCCAACTGTGCTGGGAAGAATTCTCAGTCTCTCTTTTCCCTCCAAGGTTTCCCACGCTAATCTCCAGGACCGTGACTATGAGGAGCTATCAAGCTTCTGAATATTTCAATCACAAGGCAAAGGGTAATTAAGATGCAATTAAGGTTACTAGTCACCTGGCCTTCATATAGAGACATTTTACTGTGGATCATCTGGGTGGGACTAACCTAATCACGCGAGCACTTAAAAGCAGAAGAGGAGCTTTGAGATTTGAAGCAGGAGGCAGAGTGAGCCCCCCACCCCAGGCTTGCAAGCAGGAGGGCCCACTGTGAGGGCTGAGTGGTCTCTAGGAGCAGGGACTGGCCCATGGCTGACAGCCAGCAAGGACATGGAAATCTCAGTTTTAAACCGTAAGAGACCTATTTCTAATAAAAATCTGAATGAGCTTAAAAGCAGATTCTGTCCAAGATCCCTCAGACAAGAGCTCGGCCTGGCTCACACCTGAATTTCAGCCTGGTGATACCCTATATTAAGCAGAGAACCTATTTAAGTCCACCTGGAACCAAAAGCTAATCCATGGACGTTGTTCTAAGCCACTAGGTTTGGCATATGGCAATAAAAAACTCTAACTACACATACAGGGACAACTGACTTTTAAGAAACATCCAAAAACAGTTTTGGAGAAAGGATAGTCTTTTCAGCAAATGGTGCTGAAAGTGTTGGTTATCCATATGCATAAAAATGAACTTAGATCCATACCAATACCATATATAAAGTCAACTCGAAATGGATCACAGACCTACATGAAAATTCAACATCCATTCATGATCAAAATCCATAGCAAGCTAGAAAAAAGTTGAGCAAAACAAAACCTACAGCAAATATCATATTCAGTTGTTAAATGTAGAAAGTGTTCCTTTTCAGATCAAGAGAAAGAAAGAAAATAATGCATGCTGTTGCTTCTGTTCGACACTGTACCGGAGGTTGGAGCCTGGGTGGCAGACAAGAGGGAAATGAAAGGAGTGAGGATGAGAAAGGGATGGGAAATCAACCGTGCCTGTGTACATGTGAAATCCAAAGGAATCTACAGATGCATTATGAGAATCCACAGCATTTCTTAACACGATTGCTAGATACATACCCAAATATCAACATCTACTGTGTTTCTACATACCAGCTATACAACAAAAGCCATACACAAAGTTTATAGATAAAGCGTAGAGAAATTTTCACAATTTTGGCAAACATTCTATAAACATTGGAAAAAATTACATAGTTTCATTGGGAATCATTAAATAAAATGTAAATGAATAAGTAACATTCTGTTTTCAGAGATTGGAAGGATCAGTATGGAAAATGTCAATTCATCTAAATTGATTTATAAATTCAATGTAATAATACAAAACCTCATAATATTTGGTGCAAAATCTGTGGAACTGATTCTAAAATAAGTATGAGAAAGCAAACGGCCCTAAATCATCAATACTCTCAAAAATTAGTGACATAGGCAGACTTGTACTTCCAGGTAGAAAGACTTTTATATAAGCACATAGCACAGAACAATTTTTATTGCGCAGGGATAGACAACTGTGTCAGCAGAATGAAATGGAGTCCGGAAACAAGCCCATACATGGATGGGCATTACCACATACCAAAGTTAACATTCAAGATCAGAGGGTAACAATTGGGCTTTTCAAAAAATCATGCTGGGAACATTGAATCTCAGTGCAGAAAACCGATGAAATTGTATTCCTACCTCATGCGACGTGTAAACAATTATTCTATGTGGGTTTAAGATCTGGGAAATGCAAAGCCACAATGCTCTTGCAAAATGTTGTAGCAGAAAAATTTTCCAAGCCTTTGGGTAGAGAAAGATATTTTAATAAGACACACAAAGTAGAAACCCAAAGGAAAAGATTTACTAATTTGTTTACATAAAATTAAAGAGCTTTTATTCATCAAAAGAAATCTTTAAAAGTATAAGAAGCCACCCACTAGGAGAAGATGTTTGTATCATGTCTAACCAACAAAGCAATGATTCCAAACACAGGAACGCCTCTCAGCAGAAAAAAATGGGCAAAGACTTTCAGAGACACCTCACCAAAAATTCCAACTATCTTATAGACATGAAGACATGCCCAGCTTGGCTAGTAATCAGGGAAAGGAAAATGAAAGTCATGCTCAGATGCCGCTACACATCCTCTGCATGGGCAGCATTCGGGGACTTAGACGATCCCGAATGATGACAGGGAGGAGGAGTCACAGAAACTTCCTGGCACTTTTCAACGCAGCTGTTAGAAAAATAACCCGGCATTCCTAAGAAGTGTAAACATGCCCACATTTGAGGGCTTGGCAAGTTCTCTTCTAGGTGTCTAACCTCAGCACACGGGATGCATGTGCCAGAAGACCCACCGCAGCACTGCTTATAAGCATCCCATCTTCTCACTTGTAAGTGGGAGCTGCACAATGAGAACACATAGACACAGGGAGGGGAACAACACACACTGGGGCCTGTCGGGGGCTGGGGTGGGGGGAGGGAGAGCATTAAGGAAAAATAGCTAATGCATGCTGGGCTTCATACCCAGGTGATGGGTTGATAGGTGCAGCACACCACCATGGCACATGTTTACCTATGTAACAAACCTGCACAGCCTGCACATGTACCCCCGAACTTAAAAAAAAAACATGAAATAATTAAAAAAAAATAAGCATCCCAAACCTGAAAACCCCAAATATCCAGCAAAATAAAGCAAATACATGCACCATGGTAAATCCATACCGGGGGCACACTCCCGCACACACCCTGTAACTCAGCCTGAGACTGTAACGGAGGGTAAGACAAACAAGGCCCAGCAGGGCACACGCAGGCTGCTTCCGTGTGCACAGACTTCAAATGCAGCAAGCTTAAGCAACACACGATTTAAGGGTCTGTACACAGGAGGTAAAACCGTAAAGACGCAGTGAAGGAAAATGATTGCCGAAACCTCTGGGAAAGGGGAGGGGGATGGGGTGAGGGGGAGGTATGCAGGGAGCCTGGGAGCTGACAGTGTTCTCTTTTCCAACCTCCCCGGTGAGTCTATGCATCCTGATTTTGTTATAATTACTTAAATGCATGTGTGTGTTTCGTACACGCTCTGTGTATGAGATGTATTCTGTAATGGTTGTCTTAATTAATAAACAGCATCCCCTGGAAGATTCTAGAAGAAAAGACTTTTGGAAAGGGACTATCACTAAAACTGGAAGAATATACTAGAAAACATGCATTCTTGGTTAGTTGCAAAATGAATGCCGCAACATTCTGAAAATCAGGGACAGAAAACCACAAGAAGGAAATGAGTGAGATAAAAAGCCAGTAAATGTTGCCAACGGGAGACCTCTGCAGGGGGCTGGGCGCGGGGGCTCACACCTGGCATCCCAGAACTTTGGGAGGCCCAGGCTGGTGGATCATGAAGTCAGGAGTTCGAGACCAGCCTGACCAACATGGTGAAACCCCATCTCTAATAAAAGTACAAAAATTAGCCAGGCGTCGTGGCAGGCACCTGTGATCCCAGCTACTCATGAGGCTGAGGCAGGAGAATAGCTTGAACCTGGGAGGCAGGGGGTTCAGTAAGCCGAGATCGCACCATGGCACTCCAGCCTGGGTGACAGAATGAGACTCCATGTCAAAAGAAAAAAGAAAAAAAACCTGTCCGGGGACAGTGAAGAAAGGATGTGGCCGGGCGGAAGAGCACACCAGCAACAAGCCTGAGATGCTGCCTCACAGTTTAAAAGAAAATTATAAATACCTGAATCTTAGGTCAAAAAGGGTTTCACTAAGGAAGGCAGAGAATAGAAATCCAAACTTTGAAAGTGTAGAGATGTTTCTAAGGAGAAAATCAGATAACTCGGAGCAGGACCAATTATCAAAACCATAATTGAGTAAAATCTTATTGGGTAGAAAAAGAACAGAGCAGGAAGGCCACAAGGACATCTCCCTTCCCAAACAAAATCAGAGAAACCGCCATAGGCCTGGCAGCTATTTTTCTATTTATTTTATTTGAAGAATGAATTATGACATCTTTTAGCATTCTGTCTGGAAAAAAAAATCATACTACAAAGGAACAAAAATCACACCAGCCTCCAATTTCTCATCTGCAATAAAATTGTAAGAAGACGCTGGCACCAGGCATGCAGCTATCTGAAGGAAATCTATTTTTTGGTTCAAGAAAGGTTTCTAAGGGAGATGAATGGAGGGTAATAACCCACAGACAAGTTAGAGTAGACGTTTGAGGCAGAAAGAACATGCTGGACATCTCCAAACAAGAACTGGCCTGGAGATGGTCAGCGTCGGGGGAGGCTGAAGCTGCAGTTGTGTCCCTGAGCTCCCAGGAAGCGAGGGTGGAGATGAGAAGCAGGTGGGGGCAGCATCAGGAGTGCAGGGCGAGGAGGCTCAGGGAGGAGCAGGAGACAGCAGTCGCTGAACCCGGAGGAAGACGGTGTCCAGAAGTCAGACCGCACATTTGAGGCTTACAATAGCAGCCGGTGTCTGTGGCTGGCAAGAGGGGAACAGGCAGGACTGTGGCCGTGATGGGCATCAGAGAAAACAGGCAGCAGACCAGGTCTGGGATGAGACCTGGGGAGATCTGCAGGATCCCAAGCACTTCCCCTCTCACGGCCATGTGAGTGTTGTGTGGAGGGGTGTCTGTGGGAAAAGACACATTCTCGTTCCTAGGACATTGGCCTCAAGGCCCTGGCAAGCTGGGCAGGATGCCTGCGTCTCAAGGAGGGTCCAGGGTCCAGGTCTGCAGGTGTGAGGATGTGGGCTGCATACCCTGCTGCATCTGCCTCCCAGGATCCCCACCAGCCTCTCAGGATCCCCACCAGCCTCCCAGGATCCCCACCAACCTCCAGGATTCCCACCGGCCTCCCAGGATCCCCACCAGCCTCTCAGGATTCCCACCAACCTCCAGGATCCCCACTGGCCTCCCAGGATTCCCACCGGCCTCCCAGGATCCCCACTGGCCTCCCAGGATTCCCACCACCCTCCCAGGATACCCATCAGCTTCCCAAGATTCCCACTAGACTTATATGGTTCCTGCCAGCCTCCCGTGGTCCCACCAGCCTCCCAAGGCTCCCACCAGAGTCCTATGATTCCTGCCAGTCTCCTGTGGCTCCCTCCCCTTGGCTGCTTCCCAATTTCCCTTTGCAGATTGGCAGCCAAAGGCAGACATCACAGGAGAGGTCAGGAGCCAGGCAGGAAACAGCTCTCCTCATGGACCACCCAGCTGGCACAGAGTTCAGGACCAATTACTGTGCCTGCTCAGTTGGGTTTTTCCATCCTGTGTAGCCAACACTCCCAACCTTTCCTGGGGACAAGAGGTCACAGCTGAACCAATTAATTTGAACCAGTCCGTTCCACGCTTAATAACTCCCCAGCACAGAGCCCCTCTCAGTGCCAGTCGTCTGTCTTCATTGGGAAGCTGATGGATTGGCGATGCTTTACTGTATTTTACTTTATGTTTTCATCTGTCTTCTGTAGGGGTTGAGCTGGGGAGGGGAGCACTGGTTTCCCTGGGAGAATAATTAAAGCTCTTTGGTTCTGAGCCAGATCTGACGAGACTAATGGTCCGAGTGAGCCAAGTTTCCATGAGCTGTATTAGCCGGAGAGTGGAGGAAGCCGCCGCTGCCACCACAGCCAGCCACCATGAGGGCACCGAGGGTGTGTGCACCCTGGAGGACTTCAGGCTCAGAGCCATTCATGGTCGGTGCGAAAGCTGAGGATGGCAGGTACCTTCTCTCTATGAGTCATGGTTTGCCTCTGTCAACCAGGACAATGATGGACATGTACATACTTCCAATGTCAGCACGAAGGGTGAGTGTGGAACACTGCCTCTGTGCTGACCCATCCGTAGGTGAGATGGGCAGAGGCTGCCACTGGTAACTCACGAGTTAATTCAAGAATTGGCAGCTGAGGGCCAGACCCATGCCAGAGCCAGCGCAGTAGAGAACCCCTGGCTCTCACTGTGGCAGCCCTCCAGGGTGCCCTCTCCTCCACCCGTCCGCCTGCCTGGGGAGATGCTGAGAGTGAGTGAACCTGCCCCGGGAAGGAGCCAGGACTCCTGTGGGGGCTGCATGTGGGTGCCCTGCCTTGGCCACTGCTCCTGGCCACTTGGGCTCTCTGCTAAGTAAAACGACACTTACGTACTTTTGGAATGACGCCCCCTGAGAGATGCTGCTGATCCAAGGGTAGCTCAGAAAACTGGTCATCCAAACCTGAAGTTTGTCTCCTAATTTGACATAATGGAATGAATAGAATAGAAAGAAGCCACAGACATGGTCATGCAACATCTCAGTCCGTGAGAACTGCAGCGTTCCTCTCAGGGGCCATTTGAGTGCCATGCAGTACACAATTGAATCATGTCCGAATATTGTTACAGAGAATTTTTTTCTACTTATATCAACATACGGACCTCAGACTCAGGACTTGTCCTAAATTCTACCTTCTACGAAACCTTTAAGGTGATTAATTTATTTAAAATTCTAATTTAATTTCCTTATACAAATATGCACTTCTGCATATTTTTTGCATAAATGTGAGCACGTGCCTGCTTCTGGCACAGTCTTCTTTCTTTTGTGTGACTCTCCCAAGCACTCCCTTCGCCTCCTGACCCCAGAAGCGACCACTTCCCTGCTCTAAATGGTGATTTATGCCGGGCTGTGTGCACAGCGCGCTGCAGCCATGCTGGCCTCCCCTCGTCTGATCTCGTCCAGTGCTCCTGAGGGCCTGCTAGAAGGCAGGGCAGGACTTGAAGGCATACTTTGCAGCAGGAGCGGGGCTAGATGAGGGGAAACAGCTCCCCCGAGTCCACCAGTAGACCCAGGAAGGCTGGACAGAGTCCAGAGCCATAGGCTCCTTCAAGCCGTCTTCTAAAATAGACCTATGGAGAGGACTAGCGCTTAACACATTATGGGGCCCCTTGGGCAGCCTCCACGGAGCTTTGTGCAGAATTGTTCATCTCTCCAGCTGCAGCTATCTGAACATAGCATTAGACCAGATCCCAACCCCTGGCATGGTTGTATGGATGGGGTGAGACATAGTCTGCACGGCCAGTGGGGAATGCCTTGTGGGAAGCTCCCAGAACACCAAGGCTGCCTGCTCCCACGGCTTCTCTGTACTGGGAGACCAGGGTCAGAGCCCGCTGGCCTTGTGTGCTCATGACAAGATGCCCTGAACTTGTGAGGTCTTTAAGTGCTGTTTGGAAGGAAGAAAGACTTGGTTACTTAGAGGATAAAGTGTTTGCACCTGTCCCGGGCTTTTCTTTCTGTTATTGTCCTGTCTCCTCGGTTGTCCATCCATTGATTCATGGATACACTGCTCCTTTGCTAGCTAGCTCCGCCTCCAAGCAACAAGAGATGGTCAAATGGCTGGAATCCTGGATCCACTGCACTTATACCCTCACCCACCTACCCCAGCCTCCAGCAGCAAGGCCCAGCAGAGGGCCACTCCAGCAGGCGCCAAGGGGTGCATCTCACTGGGACTTTGACTCCAAGTGATGAATGGAGTCTGACCTTGTGATAGCAGGTAGGGCCATGTGGAAATATTCAGGCCCCTTCCTCATCTGACAGAAGGATGCAGTGAAGTCAGCCCTGTGGCCAACCCAGTACCCTCCCCCATGCACATGCCCCATCCTCAGCCTTTCTACATGGAGGATGAGGCAGCCTCTAGAATAGGAGCCGAGGGCAAATCTCTCCTTCAGGAGTGGGTGAGTTCCCCTAGAACTAGGAGAGGGCAGGGCCAGGCTTCCCTGGCTTTCCCTGGCAGGGCCAGGAGGGTAACCTCCCACAAGCAAGGCCCAGACCATCTCCCCATGCTCAGGTGCCTGAGATAGATGCCAGCCAAGGACAGGGAAGGCAGAGAGAATGTGCCCTGCAGGATATGAGTCACCCCCTGTGGCCCCGCCAGCACCCCACACGGCAGTTGGGCTGAGCTCACACAGGGGCAGCACTCGCCTGGATCAGCGGTATTGGCAGCCCAGTCTGGCCTGTTGGCAAGTTGGTGCTGGCTCTGGGCTGGGCTTTCTCTCACCCCCCAGGGTCTTGCAGAATTACAAGGCCAGAGGACCAGCTGCAAGACCTCAGGGCTCAGAAGTCCCACAAGCTCACTTCTGCCCAATTATATGGGTCAAAGCCAGCCCAGATGCAAGGGCTGGAGAAACAGACTTCACCTCCTGATGGGGAACTGGCTCCATCCCAGGGGAAAGGGCATATGAACTGGATGGGAAGCCCTAGGGGCATCTCGGGGCAAAAAACAAACGAACAAACAGTAACAAAAAACCCTTCTGTACAGCTAAACCTTGGTTCCTCAAAATGTCAACCTGGGCCAAGAGCAAAGGGCATCCATCCCCCGGACTTATGAGAAATCCAGACTCCCAGGCCCCAACCCAGACCTGCTGCCTCTGAATCATCATGCCAGCGCCATGCCCAGGTGACCCCTGCGCACATTAAGACCTGACAGGTGCTGGCCTCAACTAAGCTTCCATCCACTGATGGCCCCCACCTCCATGCTGCAGACCAGGGTTCCTCTTCCTGAGGCCAGGTGACCTTCAGGCTGCTGTGAAGATGGCAGGGACTGGCTCGAGCCCACCACAGCCCCCACCCTGGGGCAGCCATGACAGGGCCCCAGGCCCACTGCTCCTGTCCTGCTGCCCTGCACTATGGCCTGGGCTAAGATCAAGGCTTAGCAGCGGACGTGGTGCAGGCACTGCCTTGGGTCCAGCCTGATTTCCCCTTGGCTTTCTGAGAAGGAAGAAGTCATCATGCCCCTCTCCCTCCAGAAAAGGCCCTTGGTCCCCTTTCACCAAACCAACCACGTGTGAGAAGAGAAACTCCAGAGAGAGGCCATCTGGACCCAGAGCCTTTACCAAGTCGCTTGACACCTGTGAGTCCTTATCCTGGATGGCCTCACACCCCTGTCAGTTGCTGGGGCCTGCGAGGGCCTCTGCCACACTGGAGTGCCAGGGGATGCCCACGCCCAGCCTCTCGGGGTGATTTGCAGTGGCCATCAGTGAGTTCAGCTCTGAACTTCGTCCTAATCACTTTCAGGCAGGAAGGCTCTCACCTTCTCCAGGGGGTCTTTGATGAAAGCATTCTGGGGAATAGGAGGCTACATCCATGGCCTCTCCCCCAGAAGCCCGGGGACAGTGCACAGTGAGTGGGAAAAACCACCTCCCAAGGACCAGAGATGCTTGAAACATGGGTGTGTTCAGTCCCTGCAGCCTGGGGCCCACCCACTGCCCCGCCCACATGGGTTACATCAGCATCCCTCAAGCGTTCAGGACAGGACCCTGCAAACGACGGCCCTCGGGCTGACCCAGACTGCAGCCTGTTTCCATAAGGTTTGGTTGGAACACAGGCATGCCCCTTCATTCTCATGCATTCTGAGGTTTCTTTCACACAACAGCAGAAAAGCTGAGACCATTTGGCCCACAAAACCTAAAATAGAGGACGATCCGGCCCTCCACAGAAAACGTTTCCCGACCTGTGAGTCAGATAGCATGGGGCACGCAGCCTCCCTGGACCACAGTCTGTCTGAATCCTTCCCCTTCTGATGCTCCTGTGGCCCTGCCTGGCTCCCTCTCACCTGTGCCCTCAGACAGAGCCAGCACTGCCCCCTCCATGGCTACTTCCTGCCCTGTCCTCACCATGGCTGGTGGGACATGGCACCACTGCTGCCCAGCCCATGCTGTGTGGGAGGGCGCTTAGCAGGCCCTTGACACAGGCCAGTGACAGGCATGGAAGGACGGATCCAGGGGGCTGTCGTCGGGGTTGAGCAGAGGATTGAGGGTTGAGATTTGGGTCAGCAAATCCCCAGGATCTGGTGGGATGAACCTTTGGTGCAAGTCCTGCCATCTGTTGTCATGGAAACCTTGAAGGGGGGCGGTCGCCAGCTCCGCTGCCTTGCTGAGCACGGGAAAGACAGTTGGGTGCAGAGCCATGGAGCGTGGGCTCTGGAATTGCATGACCCGGGCTTGAATCCAAGGGGCCTGCTTTTAGCTGCTTGTGCACAGCCCAGGTGGTGCCTTTGCGAGACTCAGCCTCTCTGTGCTTTGGGGTCTTTATCTGTGAATGCTGCAACAATCCTCCTGTATCTAGGACTTCCAGGAGGGTTTGCAGCCCTAACGCATTTATCAAGTATTAAGCATCAATCAGATATCAAGTCAATTGTAAATATTCCTGCAGGAAGCAGGAAAGTGAGTGACAAAGGAGCTGTGGACCCTTTGTGCTTAGGAGGACACAGTAGCCTCCAATGCATTTGTATCAAAACAGGCCTGGCTGCACTGGACTGGCTAAAACAGCTGAGGCATGGAGCATTAAGTGACTTTTCCCAGGTCATGAAACAGTTTAATAGCAGAGCTGGGATTTGGAATTCAGCTGTCTGGCTATTGGCCAGAGCTGTCCAAGAGAAATGTCAGTCATGTGTGTAATTTCAAATTTTCTAATAGCTGCATTTAAAAAGGTAAAAAGCAGGTGAAATTGATTTTAATAAATTTTATTTAATGTAGTATATCAAAAATAGTATTTCAACATGTGATCCACATAAACACTGTTGGAGGCATTTGATACTCTATGTTCCATATTAATTCTTCAAAATAAGGCATGTGTTTTACACCGCAGCATCTTCTAGTTAGGAACAGCCACCTGCCTGGCGCCCAGCACCCAGCATGGCTCAGGGCTGTCATGTGGGACAGGGCAGGCCCAGCTGTGAGGGTGATGAACACACGCATGCGAGGCAGAGTGAGTGAATGGGCAGATGGATGCATAGATGAATAAGCGAAGAGTCATTTCCCATTTCCCACCTATCTGCCTGGCCTCCTCCGTCTAGCCTGGGCTCCCTTTGGTGGCATGGGTTCTCCCTAATTTGCCTTTGAGCCTCCGGAGTCTGTCCCAGGGGCTGGAGGCTAGTGGGTTCTCAGGACGTGTTTGTGAAGCAACACTGACAGAATCTCTCTCTCTCTCTCTCTTTTTTTTTTTTTTTTTTTTTTTTTTTTTTTTTTTTTTTTTTTTGAGTCAGTTTTGCTCTTGTTGCCCAGGCTGGAGTGCAATGGCACGATATCTCACCACAACCTCTGCCTCCCAGGTTCAAGCGATTCTCCTGCCTCAGCCTCCTGAGTAGCTGGGATTACAGGCATGCACCATTGCACTCCAGCTAATTTTTTGTATTTTTAGTAGAGATGGGCTTTCTCCACGCTGGTCAGGCTGGTCTCGAACTCCCGACCTCAGGTGATCTGCCCACCTCGGCCTCCCAAAATGCTGGAATTACAGGCATGAGCCACTGCTCCCGGCCCCACTGATGGAATCTCTAGTGCTGCCAGCCACCTCAATCCAAGGGGTACCCTGGCCGTGGCTCCCCCAGAACCCATACCCCAGGGTCTCAGGAGTATAAGATGTGTGCTCTACTCCGATTCCTGGGTGCCATCATTGGCTCTAGGACAATCCATTACAGCACGGCGCGGGCTGTCTGAAACAGACATGCATGTAACATTTAGATTCTTTCTCCAGAAGCCTGCAGGTTCCACAATTCAATAAACATCAGAGCAAAGGTTATTTTAAACTCCACAGTTAAAATCGACGTGGTGATATATTGGTCTGATGACTCCTTTTATGAAATTACCTCTGAAATGTTATGTTTTCATTCTGGGAAACTCATTCCAGCTTTGTTCTTCCTTGAACTTTATAACTTACCCTGCAAACCGCTGTGTACCTGGCCACGGTTCTGGAAGTTTCTCTAGGGCCTGTGATCCAAGCTGATGGGGCGGTGGTGGAGGAAGGCGTGGCTGACAGCATCGGAGAGCCGCAGGCTTCTGTATCAGCTGCTGTTCCTCGTCTGGGCTCACTGTGGGATGACACACGCCTTGCTTCCCACTTGATAAGGCAGCCGAGCCCCCCACCCCCGCCATTCTTCCAGGGACTCAAACCTACCACTCATCATCACATCCCGCATGTCAGGTTTTCTCCCCAGAGGCGCTGAGGATCATGATGAAAACCACCCCGGGGCTTTTCATGAGCTGCACTGGAGCCGGCGCTGGAGAAGTCACAGATGTGCTGCGTGTGTGTCACCTGCGGGCCGCTAATTAGAGCGCCGCTGACAGCCCAGAGATGGGGAGCTGGAGAGGCTGGGATCAGGCGAGAGCCTGGTGGGCTCCTGTGAGTGTAGGCCTGAGTGCCGCAGCGGAGCCAGCAACAGCTCGGAATCACCCAGCTTTGTGGATCTGCCCTCACCCCCTGCCGTCCTCGGTCCAGCCCAGCCCTCGCCTCCTGGGGGAACCCAGCCCAGCTCATCCCACAGCCCTGGGGCCTGCATCACCCTGGATGGACTGGAGTGGGTATGACTGCTGCTCCCTGCAGCTGGTTCCCACTGAGGTCACAGGATGCAGTGGAGGCCTGCAGGCCAGAGGCTTCTCCCTGCTTTGCTTGTTGGCCACTGACTGTGACCTCACAGGCTTCTGGCTCCCTGAGCCTGGGGTCTCCTGAGCAATGTGAGGTAGTGACACTCTTAGGGCTCCAGGAAACATGTGTCCTCTCTCAGCACACCTGCTGTGGCCCATGGGACTCTGTTCTGAGCTCCTGGTCATCTTCCTGACCGGGACAAGCCCAAATATCCGTGGTGGGGGGCTCTGCCAGAGCTCAGTCATGGGAGAAGGCGGTAGACCCAGATCAGTGTGTAGGACACCAGGTGAGCCTGGCTGAGCCTTCCGCCTCTCGGATCCCCGGTGTTCCCAGGTCTCAAATCCAGCGTAAGATCCCGGGAAGTCAGGGAACTGAAGGGGGAAAGCACTCAGCCTTGCAGGGCTTTGTCGCCTGGATGTGGATGGGACCAGCGCACCTCGTGGGGCAGCAAAGGTGCCAGGCCTGCTCTCCAACAGCGTCCTTTCACTCAAGGGCCCTCGCATTCTCTCTTGCTCCCCAACCCCCAGTATGCCCTCCTGTTTTCCACCCTATTATCTGCTCTCTCTTACCCAGGGATTTTCAGCCTCAGCACCACTGACATTTGGGACGGATCATTCTCCCTGCGGGGGCCGCCCCGTGCGCTGCAGGCTGCTGAGCAGTGTCCTCGGCCTCCACCCACGAGAGGCCCGCCCCACCCACCTCTGATGCCACCACCCAAAGCCTCTGCAGACACTGCCCAGTGTCCTCCGGCGGCAGAACTGGACTGTGGAGGATCGGTGGCCTGCCCCAGTGCTTAGTGTGTGTGGAAATACTCTCTGAGCCCCTGTATGTGCCCGAGCTTGCCTGAGGTCTAGTGTGGCTGTGGCTGTGGCCAGTGGTGACACTAGGTCTAGTGTGGCTGTGGCCAGTGGTGACACAGCAAACACGAGGCCTCAGCATACACCAAACTGGGCCAGAACCCACCGCAGCCAGGAGCTCTGTAATCCACACAGCAAACACGAGGCCGTACCATGCACCAAACTGGGCTGGAACCCACCTCAGCCATGAACTCTGGAACCCACACAGCAAACATCGGAGGGGAAACGCTGTTACTCCTACTTTACAGGCATAAAAACTGAAGTGCAGAGCATTTGGGTGCATCAGAATTTTAACTCTTCAGCCCTGCAGGCCTCACTTTCAGATATTCTGCTTCAGTAGGGCTGGAAGGGGCCCTGGGGAACCCCACTGCAGGGAACCAGAAACCGACTGGAAGAGCTGGTGTCTTGCAGGCCCCAGAGCTCCTCAGAGCCTCAGATGGGGTTGGAGAGCCTTCCCCTGCTCCACCCTTCCCCAAATACTGGTTATTCCTTTCATTCAATAGATGCCCAAATCTTACACAATTTAAATAGACATTCCTAAGAGCATTGTATTTGCATGTGATTCGACTGTTTTCTTGTAGTAGTTGTAAAAGGGGAAGGAAATCTATTCCAGTGAATTGCAGGTTCTGTGGAACCGGAGTTAGAGGGCATCACCATTGAAACCAGCTTATTATCGATTGGAAATGTGACAGGCCTGGGTCCCTGGGCAGACGCGTTGCCAGAAGCCTTTGTCACGCCATGGCTGACATCTCCGCATTGTTTTTCAGCTGGTAATTCCTTAAAGACGGAGACAATAGTCATTTAATATCGTTTGCTCAAATGAACAGTTCCCCGAGCAAATAATAATAATAAAAAAAGTCCCTGAGAAGCCAATTAGACTCTGCAGCTTGTACCAAGCAACGGCCTTCTTAATAGACGCCCTTTTTACAAGCGCAGCTGTGTCACCCAGATGAAAATCAGGCCCCTTTTGCTGCTGATATGTAAATAAATGCAGGCGATCGCATATGTAATAGCCCTGTTCCATCAGCGGGGTTTAGAAACCCGGTAGGAATACTTCAGATAAAGGGGCAATTTGTGGAAGAGATTTTCTAATGAGAATGAGGGATAGGAGAGGCAGTGAGAAGACAGGAGATCTTCAGGGTCAGGAAATGTGACCCAGGCCAGGGGCAGAGCTCAGCCCGGTGCTGGGAGACAAAGACCTTGGCTGACTCCTCTATGCAAGGATGGCAGGGGTTCCCCTCGTGGGCTGCATCCCGCAAGCACAACAGCCATGGGGATTCTAATCTTGGGGTGCACATATTCCTTTTAGACACCGTGACCTCTGTGGATTTCTCCCCAGAAAAGTGCATATATGTGCACACCATTTTGTATATAGATCCAGGGTGCCTCAGGGACCCTGAGACTCACCCTTGGACCCTAGCGCAAGAAAAGGAGCATCTTTGGGGCTGGGGTCTCCACCAGGGTGGTTCTGCCCCCAGGGACATGTGGTGATGTCTGGAAGCATTTATGGTTGTGCAGCTGGAGGGAGGGGGCCCTGACATCTCATTGAGGGAGGCCAGGTGTGCAGCTCAGCATCTCACAGGGCACAGGACAGCCCCTATGCAAGGAAGGATCTGACTCCAAGTGTCAATAGCATTGAGACCGAAACAGCCTGCTCTGGGTGATCTGCCCACAGCAGGGTCCCAGAGCACCCATCTAACCACCTTGCATCTACAGATGGGGAAACCAAGGTCTGGAGTGGAGAAGGGACTTGCCCAGACCCCAGGTCTTGGTGGTGGCAGAGGCAGCTCAGCGTTGAAGCCATGCTCCTAGCTGTCCCATACCTGCTACCCGGCTGGACTGCACCAGCCCCTCCTCAGCAGAGGTTCCTGGAGCCTCAGGCAACCTGCACGGGAGCTGTGAGGCCTCACTGGCCTCAGCTGTAAAGCAGGGGAAACAGTTCCAGTGATTGCAGACCCACCACCGAATGCCAAGCCAGCTTTCAGCTGGGGCTTTGCCAGGGTTTCCTGACACAGAGAAGGAACAAGCCAGTGATTCCTTTCTGACTCTGCAATGGAGCCAGGTCACAGGCAGAGTGAGGGCCAGACTGCAGCTGGAGCACTTAGGGCCAGGTCACCTTGGGCCACCAAGGAAAGGTTCTACCAAGAAGGGGCACTCCCGAGGGCACGGGAGAACTGGAGGAGAGGCCTAGGGAGGAGAGGGAGGCCTAGGGAAGAGGGGAGGAAGGGGAGACCTAGAGAGGCAGGGAGGAGGGGGAGGCCTGAGGAGAAGGTGAGGAGGGGGAGGCCCAGGGAGGCAGGGAGGAGGGGTAGGCTTAGGGAGGAAGGGAGGAGGGGGAGGCCTAGGGTGGATGGCTAGACCTGAGGGTGGGAGGCTTGGGGGTGTCATGAGGAAGGCTTCAGTGGGGGTGGAGGTAGATTGGTTTGCGGGTCACTGGCATCCGTGGCTGAGCCTCCATCTCCGTCACCCCCTGCAGGGAGAGTTGGTCGGATGGCTCCTTGTGGGCAGGGACAGCCTCTGGGCGGGATGCTCCATGGCCACGGAACTCTGTGGTGGTGGGCAGGCTCTGGCCCTGCATGCGGAGCCACCTTCCCTGCTCACCCTTGGCCTTCCTTGCAGTCAGCTGACAACCGTGCCTAGCGGCAGGGTCCTGGGATCTGGGGGCCACAACCTACCTGGAACCGGCAAGGTCTATGCCTGGCTCGTCATCCACACAGCCCCACAGAGAAGAGAGAGTGTCTCTCAGACACCCCTCACCACCGAGGCCAGGAGTCAGACACCTCCCTTCACCGCCGAGGCCAGGAGTCAGGACACCCTCACCGGTCCGAGGCAGCGAGTCCAGACACCCCTCACCACCTTGGGTCCGGGAGTCAGACACCTGCCTCACCGCCGAGGGCCAGGAGTCAAACACCCCTCACCCCCCAGGAGGAGGAGCTCCCAGGCCAGCTTTTCCCCTCCCCGTCCCTGTCCCCAACCTCACCCCTCCCCTGCCGACTTCTCCAGAACCACAGAAGGGGCGCAGGGGCCTCCCCTCCCAGATCCTAGCCTAGCAGTGCCCCCTGTCCAGGGCGCCCCAGTCCTAACGGGGAGCGGGTGTTCCCCTACTCCAGCCCTCTGTCCCTCACCGTGGCTCCCGGTCACCTCTGGTCTGTTCTCCCATCTCCCGCACTGGGTTCTCTAGGATGAAAGTCATTGCACTCTTAAGAATTCCAAGAATGCAGTAGCCACTGCAGAAACAATCAAATCTCCTTTCCCTCTGGCCCTGTCAAGGTCACCAATGGTGATGGAGCAGCACCTAGCTTGTGGTATTATTTCCTTCAACCTCAGACAAATGTAGGGAAATATATCCACGTGTGTGTGTGTGTGTGTGTGTGTGTGTATAATTTATATCTATAATTTTTTGCTGTTTTTCTTTTTTAGCCAAAATGGCATTCCGCTGCCTCTGCTCCCTAAGACCCCATCATGCCATCACGTAATAATCTGTGGTGGCCATCGTTCCAGGCTAGTGCCACTGAGCCTCATCCATTTTCATCACGGCAGAATAGTTCAGCTGCCAGGTCCTGCCGCCTCTGCACCCCGCTCTGGGGGACTCCTGAGGCTGGGAGGTGCTGGGCCTCATTCAGCTCAGTCACCCCAACAATGCACACAGATGCGTGCACATGTGTACACACAGGCATGCACACACATAAGCACATCCTGCCCATTCCGGGGTAGAATGAGTCATGAATGGACAGTGACCTTTGGGGTACTGAGATGCCATCCCGGCCCACAGGCCCTCACCTTTTCTCCAGTCACACGTAAGCGTCCTGTGCCCAGCAGAGAGTTCTGAGCCACGGAGCCTGCGTGGTGAGGGAAGACACTGAACCCGGGGCCCCCAGGCTGAGTAGGGCATTCGCCCCTCTGCGAACCTGGCTCTGTGCATTCCCCAGCCTGGTCTGCCTTGCACAGGGCTACACACCAGGCAGCTGAAGCAACAGAGACGAATTCTTCCTGTCCTGGAAGGCAGAGCTCCCAGAGCAAGGCGTCAGCAGGGCTGCTCCCTCCCGAGGACTCTCTCCTTGGCATGTAGAGGGCCATGTGCTCCCTGTGTCCTCATGAAGTCGTCTCTTTGTGTGTGTCTGTGTCCCAATCTCCTATAATAATGACCCCAGCAGGTTGGAAGAGGGCCCGCCTTCTGGCCTCATTGTAACTTAATTACATTGTAGGAAGCCCTATCCCCACACACAGTCTCATTCTAAAATACTAGGCGTTAGAACTTCACCCTAGGACTTCCGGGGGACACTGCTCAACTCATGACAGTCTTCCTGCTTGGACAGATAGACGGACCCTTGGACCACAGATCCCTGGGCCCTGGGAGCACCTGAGCCTCTTCGTGGTGAGAGACAGCAACCCAACCTGGGGGCAAGGTGGGAACAGGCCCTTTCCACACCTTGTTTCCATGGACACGACACAGGGTAGCATGAAATCCTCAGGGAAGCCCTTTGCTCAGAAGCAGCACCATGTCAGGGTACTGAGAACTTGGATTTTTTTCTTCTTCCATGTCCTCTTTCCAAAGCACCCCATCTTGCTCACGCGTGCTCTTCCTCACAGTAAGATCAGCAACAAACCTTGGAGGGGAAGGGGGCCTGGGTTTCCAGAACGGCTGCGATATCCCTCCCTGGCTCCCCAGAGCCTGGGGTGAGCTCTCCTGGCTGGGACACACTGGTTTCCCCGCTCACCCACAGACACCTGCCTTCTCTGGCCCGCCTTGGTGGGGCGCCCTCACGGCTGTCATGGGCCACTACAGCTGTCTTCCGCTCTCCCCTCGCTGACAACTGACAGGCCAGGTCCTTGGATCCGATGATAGCTGTCATCACTCCCAGGGTGTCAGGGAAGGAGCGAGCATTACAGGGCCCTGTCTTCTCCAGCCCTCCTGCCTGCCGATCCACTGGCCTCTGAGGCTACCTCCGGTGCCGCCCATCGATCCTGCCCACTCTCATTTTCCAAATGATGTCCTGGAGGCTTTTGGCCTTTCCAAGCCAGCTCCGGGCCTCGGGGGAGCCTCCACCAGGGCAGGGAGGGGCAGCTGAGCCGCACACGGGAAGAAGCTGATGCGCTGTCTCTCCAACCTGCTCCTCGTGCAGCTGGGGAAACAGGCTCTGTGAGGAGCAGGGGTTTCCTTCCCCTCTCTCAGGAACCTGAGTCCTGCTCTCTCGTCCACCTCAAGCTGCTGCACATCCCAGGCCTGGGTTTGGGGCTGGACTCCACCCACAACCTGCCCTGACCTGCAGGGTGGGATCCACAGCCGATGCTCCATGGCCGCTGCCCCCATACACTTAGTCCTAGAAGAAGAGGGCCAGGCACTCATTAAGCACCTGCTGTGCTCCCCTCGCTGCCCACGTTTCACTCTTGCTCAGGCTCATGCTGACCCTGAAAGCTCCAGAGGAGTCAGGCCACTTGCCTAAGGCCACACAGCTTATAATGGCCAGGGCATTGGCTCAGCCAGGAGCCTGGACACTCCTCTTCTAAGACTTCCAACAAGGTGGCTGGTCAGAGGTCTTGGCCCAGGTGCGATGTGCTGAGAAAGCAGGACGCCACCTCTGGTCTCTGCTTCTGGGCTTGCAGAGATGGGCATAGGTCTGGCCTGCAGGCTGCAGAGGAATGAACTGGAGGCCACAAGGACAGCATCTAGGACAAAACCGGAAGGATGGCCAGGTGGGCTGTGCAGATCTCCAGGGCTGCTGGGCCAATGGGACCTGGCTGTCAGAAAGTGGGGCCCAGCCTTTGGAAGGGGGCCTGTCCTGTGGCTGGGTGAAAACACATGTCGGGGCAGACCTGAAGTCTCTGCCGATGGGCGAAGGGGGAGCCAGGCTGCTTGCGGGTTGTCTAAGCCCTCTCCCTCCCCCTGGGGCTGCCCGAGTCTGGGTTGGCTGCCCACCCTGGCCTGGTTGAGGCCCTTAGTTGTGTGAGTGCCAGAATCCACCTGCAGGATGGATGGCTGGTGTGGAAAGGGCTGGACGGGCTCCTGGATCTGAAGCCAGAGGCTGGACAGGTGGCCTGCCCAAGTGGCACAGGGCCGCATGCTGCAGGAAGCTCTGCCCGGTGGGCACAGCCATGTCAGGTCACTGTCCACACCTCTCCCTTGTGGCACTTGGGGAAGGGCGGCTGCTGGCCAGTCTCCGTCACCATCTTCCCAGTTAGTAGCACCCTACGGGGCCAGCACTGTTCCCATCTCAAGGAAACCTGATTGGGTGAGCTTATGCCTGGCACCCCTCAGAACAAATCCCAGGGAGGTTGGGGAGGCATCATGGGCCCAGCCTGTGCCAGACACCACCATGTGTCAGAGCCGGGTGTGACAGCAGTGCCTGTGGGAGGCCACAGTCCTGGAAAAGAGACAAAAGGAAGGTGAGTCCCCTATGCCCAGCCCTCCGAGGGATGCTGCCTGCACTGGTTTCTCCTGCACTTGGACCTGTGAAGCAGGAGGTGAGAGATGCCCTGTCTCCTGCCACCTCCCACCACTGCAGGCCACCAGAAGTCCCTCACCACTGAGGGCCAAGAGCAGAGCCAGCAGCCCACAGTGGTCTGACCAGGGCATCCAGGACAAGGCACCTCTCCCCGTGGGCGAGGATCCAACAGAATGATGGCCCCCAGCGTGCTTTCTCGTCTCTGGGCAGACGGCAGCCATCAGGGCAGCATGAGGCTGGCCGTAGCCTCTTCCCGTCCAGGCCACTTCCCTGTGGCCTGTGACGAGCGACTCTCTGCTCAGCCTCACCTCTTGGTGCTCCCTGGGGACAAACTGTCCTGTGAGACCCTGTCCCTCCCTCCACGTGGAAGGCACTCAGCCCATCTCCCACCCACCCTCTGCTGAGGCCCCTCTACCCGATGCCAGCTCTACAACTGGCAGTTCTGACGTCCTTAGGCCGCGGCCACACCCAGGCATGACTGGGATCCCTGAGAGGGAGCTGGGCTGGAGCCTCGTGGGAACTCCTGGGGTGTGGGATGCTCTGCGGGGGCCAGGAGGCCAGGTGCCCTCTGGAAGGACAGACGTTGCCTGGCACCAGGTGCCCCTGCTTTTGCCTGCCCTGCTCCCTTTGGGCTCGTTTTCAGGTCTCTGTCCAGGCAAGTCCCTCCCTAGGCCCTCCCACCTGCCCTGGGCTGCGCTAGTCCCTCCTGGGTCCCCTGCGCCCTGCACTGACCTCTGCACACATCCACCTCTCCAACAGAGTCAGCCCCAGCCTCCGGGATTGGGACCTGCCCCGGGACCCACCAGCATTTGTGCAGGTCCTACCAGTCCCTCTTTCCTGCATGTACCCCTTCACCGGCCTCCAGCCAGCCCCACTCAGCAGCAGAAAGCCTGGGCTCTGAGCACTTGAGTGACAGGCCCAAGGCCACAAGCTCCTACATTGCCCAGGGAGCCCGTGAAGCCTCATCCCTCTGACCCTGGCTTGGGCACTGCGCTGCAGGACTGCTGGGTTAGGGGCTGCTGTGGTGACCCTGTCCCCACACAAGGTAGAGCTGAATGAAGAAATGAAGGGGGTGGAAGGCTGAGCTCCCTGCACAGTGGGGCCAGCCAAGGCTCAGAGAGGTCTGAGCAGAGAGCAAGGTGGGGTCCTGGCCTTCACCCTGCTGCTCTGCTGGGAAGCCCACCATGCTAGCCACCAGGGGGATGTCGAAAGATCCATCGTGTCTGCGCTCCTGACTCTGTTCCTTCTTGTCACACAGCCTCCGCCACACCTGCCCATGAGCGTGGACCTCCAGTTCTGCAAGCTTGGTCCTTGGGGCCCACAACTGAGCTCCCGTGGCAGGTCACACCTCACCACCTGGACACTTGGCCGTACATAAGAAGAGTGTGCAGTAGGGAGAGAAGGGTGAGCCCTGCCCCAAGTGCCCTCCTGGGACCATCGGATCCTCTGGGAGGGTCAGTGCCCACCATGGGACTGCCTCTCCTGCTGGGCAGCTTCCCCCATTGGGGGTGACCCGGGCTCTGCATTCCCAACTCTGCTGGCCCTTCCACTTCCTGTCACAGGAAGAGCAGATCGCCCAGTTCTGGAAGGGCAAGGTCCCCCAGGGTGCAGACAGCACGCACATCCACACCGAGAGAATGCTCGCACTTGTGGCCCCACACATATGGCACAGACCCCAACATGAGTGGGTGGTGCTGTCAGAGGCCCGAAGTGGACAGGCAGATGCAGCGATTCTAATCCAGAGACCCTCGCAGGGACTGGATGAGGAAATGGGGAGGGTATCCAAGGTGCGGAGGGCCTGCGCAGGCCATCAGAGAGGCTTTCCCGGAAGAGGCGGAGCTGAGTCCTTGGAAGAGAAAGAAGACCTGGAAGGGGAAGTGGGCACGCCCTGCTTATAGTAGGCTGTGGGGCCAGCATTCAGGCTCCCTCCCTCCTCCCTCTCTCTCACACTTCCCCCTCTCCTCTTCTTTTTCTCCCTCCTTCCTTTCCTCCCTCCTCCCTCCCTCTTCCCTTCTTCCTTCCCTCACCCCCTTCCCTTCCCTTCCACCCTTCTCCCTCCTCCCTTCTCTCCCACCTTCTTCCCTCCCTCCTCCCTCTTTCCTTCCCTGCCCTCCTTCCCTTCCTTTCTTTTCTCCCTCCCTGTCTCCCTTCCTCCCTCTCTCCCTTCTTCCTTCATTTTCCCCTTCGCTTCTTCCTTTTCTCTCTCCTTCCTGCCCTCTACCCTTCCCTTCCTCCCTCCTCTCTCTCCCTCCCCCAGAAGCACAGCAGGTAAAGAGTGGGTTCCATGGTCCTGCCCTGACCCTGCAGCTGGAAGCACATAGGAGGCACAGAAGACACTTCAGAAGAGCCTCCTGGGGGACGGACACAGACATCCCCAGCACCCCTGCCTCACAGCAAACACAGACATGGCAGGGAGAAGTGGGGTGCATGGTGTGCCCTCCTGCTTATGGCGACAGCCCCTTCCCTGGTTGTGCCCCTTCTTCTCTGATCCCACATCCCTTGCCCAGATTCCCCAGGGGACTCCAGCACATCTGCCTCACCCCACCGCTGGCGATTGCACGGGCGCTGGTTAGCTGGGCCCTCCCCTCTTGAGGAGGTGTCTGTGCTTCCAGCCAGGAGACTCTTTGCCCTGTAAACTCAAATCACTGAAAACATGCTGGAAAACGAGAGGAATGGAAGAAACGGCGGCACCCCATCCCGGCGCTGGATGTGCACCCTGCATGGAAGGCTGTAGATGTGGGCACCCGCCTTGGAGCCCGGCCACCCTGCTCAGCCTGCCCAGGCCCTGACGCCATCCCTGGGGGGTCTGTGCTGCCCCCAGCCTGACACCCAATAGGAACACTGTCCAGAAGACAGGATGCGCTGCCCCCACCCGGAAGTGACGACTCTGCCCCTAGAGAGCTTCCCACAGAGGCGCGGACCCCCGGGGCTGGCCCCAGCTCCTGTCTGCCGAGAGGGGGCCCCAGCCTGGCACAGCCCTGTGCACGTGAAATCCCACCAGGACCCCTGACCCTCAGCTGCCCGTGGGGAAAGTCGGACATGGTCACACTGCTAGTCCCTGGGTGGGCTGAGCCCGTGGGGCTGACTCCAGATCCCAAGCCCTTAGCTACGTTCACTCATGTCGGGTCACCCAGCCAGCAGACAGGGCCAGAGCCAGTGGCCTCAGCTTATGGTAGCTCTTAGGCAGAGGCCTCCTGCGAAGCCTGGCTGCTCCTCACACCTGCCCCGTGGTAAACAATGCCCAGATACTCCGTCAGAAGGCAGCTCCCCTGTCCCCAGGCCCAAAGCTAGCAGGTGGTGAGGGGGCTCGGAAGACAGGCACTCTGGTCCCATGGCACCCCCACTCCCAGGGCCCTGGGATGACCACACGGGGGATGGGACTGCAACTTCCCTGCGGGGTCCTTCCCAGCAGACGCCCCTGGTGACCTCATCCTGGACAGCTCCCTGGCTCAAGTCTTGAGAGGAAGAAATCTCCAACAGGCCCCATCTGAGCAGATCCAGACACTGAGACGGCTGGTTTTGCAGAACGGCAGTGGGGCCCAGGGCAGCAGCCTGTGAGTCAGAGGCTGCTGGGCCCCCAGCCAGGGACTGTCTCAGGAGCAGCTCAGCCTCAGGTGCTGGGAGGCAGGCTGGCCCCAGAGCAGGTTTCGGGGTGTTGGTTCTCCCTGCCTAGGAAAGGGGGAACGGGTTGTGCTTCCGCCACAGGCCCTGGGGGCACCTGGTTTTCCTCCCCTTGAATGGAAGTCCCTGGAATAAAAAGTTGCATTTGGACACAAAAGGATCCATGGGGTCATTGAATACTGAGAACCCCCGATGTGGGCCAAGACCTCTCACCAGCCACGACCCCCAACCAGAGTCAGAGGGTGGGTGGCATGGCCTGGCCACCAACGTCGGCCAGAAGGAAGCGCTCAGGGCACTTGCGCAGGGGAGCTCCCGGAGCTGCCCTCCCACAGGGCTCGGGACTTTCTCAGCCGGGTCCCACTTGGTGTCTCCACTCACTGGGAGAGGCTGGAGGACAAGGTCTGCCCCGGAGAGCCAGCACCCGGAGTAGGGTTCCTGCTCAGAGGCCACCCAAGGGTGTCTGTCACAGAGTGGATGAGTGAGTGAAGGTTCTGTGCCCGTGGAACCTGCAGACACGATGGACCTGGGGTGCAACACCCCACAGGTGGGGCAGGCACATGGAAGCAGTGACTCCCAGCCAGCCCCACACGCCCCACAGAAGGCTGTAGAACAGGGGTGCACAGCATGGGGGACTCCCAGTTCCTAGATGCAGGCTTCGGCACCATGGGGACCCCTGTGTGTTAGCCACAGGCCACGGTACCACCCACACCCACCCATGCCCTCTCATGCCTTCCTTGGCACCCAGGCATTGTCATTGGCCAGATCACTGAGGTCTGGCCATTTTTGAGCCACAAAAATGACAATTTCATAAGGTTGTACCTGAAACATCCTAAATATTTAACTGCGGAAATCGCTTTTCCAGTTCCCAAAGATATAGTGAGCTCCCAACAGTCAGGGCTGTGTCTTCCTTTTGCTCACTCACCCAGCGCCGGGCTGAATTGGATCAAATGGCTTGGAACGTCAAGAAAGTCCCCACCTCCTGCCTACTAAGAATCAGGGGTTTGGGCGCTCCCAGGTCCATGGGCAACCTTGGGCACCCCTTGCCCTCTCTGGGGAGAGCTTCCTCTCAGGTCACAGCAAGAGGAGACAGGGAGAGGAGGAAGGAGAGGAGAAGAGAGGAGCAGAAAAGAGAAGAGAGGAAAGGACAGGAGAAAGAAGGGGAGGAGTGGAGAGAAGAGGGCAGGAGAGGAGAGAAGAGGGCAGGAGAGGAGAAGAGAGGAGAGACATCTGGTTATTACAGCATCTCAGCCTTCTCTACCGCAACATGAGTCAGCCATCTAGGGTGTTCAGTCCAGAAGAGCTCCCTAATGACTGCCATTCCAGCCAGCACCATGTGAACAGAAGAACCCAGCGACATTCAATCCACACACATCATTATAAGACATTGTTCTTTCACATCACTAAATTTTGGGGGTGTTGGTTGCAGTAACATATAACCATGTTACATGCTGGCAGGAGGGCACAGGCATGGCAGTGTCCCCCTGCTGCCCAGGAGTCCCCTGACATCTGACCCTGCTGACTAGCACTCCCCTCCCTCCTCTCCAAGTCCCCCTCCAGCTGCTCGGACAGAGGGGCTTTCCTGGCCCCTGCTCACGAGGATCTCACTGCTGAGCCCCCCACTCCGTGTGCACCTTCTAGAACGAGCGCAGCACCTTGGGAAAGCTTGGCCTTCCAGACGTAGGAGCGCAGGTGTCGTGGAAGTGCACAGGGCATGGGGATGGTTCGGGTTTAGAAAGCTCTGCATCCTGGCTTCTCTGCTTCTCTTTGTGTTACTTGTCCTCTTGGAAACAATATGCTTCTCAGGAAGAACAGACATCTGCTCACTGTGAGCTGTTCCACGTGCTGTTCACAGACAGGGCTGGTAATTGATGTTGCCATCCCCCCATCCCACCCTGGCCTGGACCTGTGCTCCACCAGGCCCTCCAACCCTGCCTCCAGCAACCCTGGAATAGACGTCGAAGCAGATGGCAGGAGAGAGAGTGGAGCAGCCAGCAAGAGCCTGGCTTGGCCCGAATCCATCTGTCCTGCTTCAAGCAACTTGCCTGCTGGCCACACATTCATAGTTTCAGCCACATCAGCATTTTGCAAAATGCCAGCTCCAAGCGGGGGACCCTCGAGGGCTGTCGTGGCTGCCAACTGTTGGATTTTGACACATTTCGGCCAGTGTGGGCACACCGGAGCTTCGTCCGCATTCAGAGGATGCAGGAAAGGCCGGCTGCCCCATGCTGCTTCTCAGAGTCACTCAAGTTAGGACAGGCTCAGGGGCCCTCTCCTCCTGCCCGCCCTGCTTGGCCAGCTCTGCTCCCACATCCAGCCTCTCCGATGCTGGAGTTCTTCCAGGGGCACGGACCACCATTCAAACAGCACCCCTTTCTTGTGTACCCCAGCTTTGCAAAGTCCTTCTTCCACTAAGCCAACATTCTGCTGGACAGCATCCAACTCAGGAACTCAGGACAGATCTACTTTTCCTGCCATACCCCTTCTGATAAAATGGGAAAGATGGTGTGGCTGGTCCAGAGGGAGCCTGGAACCTCAAAGTGGCTGGGAAAGGCTTGGCCGAGGAGGGAAGCAGTGGCCGAGCCTCACACAGGAGCCTGCCCGGGTCATGGAGCCAACTGCACTCCCCCACTGTGTGGGTCAGGACCCTGTCTGCTGTAAGCGGTGGCAGGAATTAAAACAGGCGTTACACACACACACACACACACACACACATACACACACGAAACAAAGACAGAGGAGAGGGAGGAGAAGGAGAAAAGAGAAGAGAAGGAAAGGAATGCTTCGGCTCAGACGATGGCGGAAAGTAAAGAGCACCTCTACTCAAGGCACAGGCGGGCCGAAGCCTGGCCTCCCCTCTCTCTGACTTCCTTCTCCTCCATGTTAGCACCATTTCTAACACGGGGTTCATGTGCGGAAAAGCAATCCCCACCAAGCGGCTTTACATGCATATCCTCAAGTTCAATCTCAACAGAAAAATAAGTGGAGGAAGGCTCTCGCCTTAGAAGTTGGAGCCCTGAGCCTAACTCTCAGGCTAGGACAAATGTGTGCACATCCCAGAAGCAGCGACGGCACTGAAGTTGGGAGTTGGTCTAGTCCTGGGGCAAATGGCCACCCGCGGTGCCCATGCTGGCTGTGGTGGGAAAAACTGGCAGATTCCAACCCCCAGGGTCTCTGGGCACAAGGAAAGGGGCATGGGGCAAGGTGCAGATGACCTAGCTCAGTCTAAGTCTCTGCTCAGAGCCCAAAGCCGGGCGAGGTTGGGGAGGCAGAATGGTAACAACCCATGCCCCCAAGGCTCTCCTCTGCAATGCGTCAGCTGTCACCAGCCGGGCTGGGTGTCATGTTGCATTTCAAACCAGAAGCTCTCAAATGTGCATTGAACTGATGGCGGTGTGTGCGGTGCATTGTGTATGCCCGGCTCCTAGACAGGGGTGGCTTCTCCGGTGCTCTGCTGAAGGCGCCCTGGGAAGTTCCAGGGCTGAGCAGCCGTAGGCGGGGGCAAAGCCAGGACGGGGTCTGTTAGCTTCATTCATGGTTACGGAGTCACCTGCTGAGGACACCCAAGCGGTCATGTAGATGACGACAGCACTGCCATTCACGGGGCCTGGCTCAGGCAGATCCTGTGGTGTGAGGAGACCCTACTGTCAGGCGAGCCCAACAGGGAGTCTAGCCGGTGGTGACCCTTGAAATTTGGTGGGCAGAGGCCTGGAGACACACATTGGCCCATTCCCAGTTTGTGCCAGGGCTGTGCAGGCAGGAGACATACAGGTCTCCCCAGACAGGCAGGCTGGGGTCCAGAACTATCCAGGTCCCCACAGGGGGTGGTGAGGAAACCGAGGCAGAAGCTTCTCGGTGGACCAGCCAAGCAGAGCTCAGGGATGCACGGACAGGGTGGGTGAGATGTGGAGACATCTCTCAACTCTGCCACCTGCAGCCCCTTTCCTACTGCCCTCCAGGGTGTAGGCTGGGCCCAGGGAGGAGCCCCTGCTGGCCCTGATTCTCCCACACGGAGCTGGGGGAAGGGGTGTGGGGCCCAGGCCTGGGCCCAGAGAACCTCAGGGAGGCCGTGGACAGAACAAAGAACCATCTCGCCAAAACCACCTCAGGAGGTGAAACCCCTCGGAAATCCCTTAGGCCCCTGAGTCAGTCCCGGCTCTGGCGATGTTCGTCATTGAGGTTCGGCCCCCCGCCTGCGGGCACCGCTGGCACAGCCCTTCCGAGCACTCCACGGCCTCTGTCCCACAGCTGTGCCTCCAGGGGTGCGTGGCCAGCGGGCCTCAGTTCTTTCCACCCCAAATAAAGCTGCAGCTCACATCCTCAAAGATGTCTCACTGCACCTCGGGGCGGGGGCCTCTGTGGGCTGCCCCGGAACTGTGTGGCCGGCTCTGCCATGTCACTGAGACCGTCCACGTTGTCCTGCAGGCCCTCCCTCGTAGGCCTTCTCAGCTCCACAGGGTCACGTGGATGACCAGCCCTCAGAAGTGTCTGTGGGTACCCACCTGTCTGGTCTCGTCACTCTGACAGCATCTCAGGGTGGCAGCGAGGCCTTTCTGCCTCAGTGGTGCTGAGCATCCGCCTGGAGCCCGGGCGGCCGTGGCCGCGGACCCTCCTCTCCGCGGCTCTCCTCTCCCTGTCAGTGCTGGTTTCCTGCTGAGTTGCTCATCGGCCTTCCCGCTGCGGACCCTTCAGGAGCCAGCTCTGTGCAGATCGCTCCGCCCCCCTGGCCCGTGGGCCTCTGGAGTCCTCCACTAAGGGACAACGTTCACGGTGAGGTGACATAACCGACAGTGACTTCTCCCCTCCTGACTTCTGCTGATGATTGATCAGAGTGACCTCCAGCCCCAAGGTCACAAAGATAGTCTCCTGCATTTTCAAAATTAACTTTATCATGTTAACCTTTCCCCGTTATGTGCTAAATCCATCCAGAGTTAATTTCGTTAATATGGTGTGAAAGGGAAAACCAATTTTATTTTATCAATAAGCTGCCAAAATTTCTCAACACGATTTAATAAATAATAAATAATCCATGCTTTCCCCAAATATCTGTTATCATTTATCCGATTCTCACAGACACAGGGGTCTCTCTCCACATGCGTCCTCTCACATCCTGTGTTTTTTGACAGCTCCACACTCGCAATTCCTGTGGCTTTGTCATCTGTTTTAAAGTCTACTAAATGAGTTTCCCCCAACAACCGAATTTTTACTCTTTTTTTCAGAATGTGCTAACCTATTTTAGGGTTTATTTTCTATACATAATTTCTAATCTGTTTTTCAAGTTCCAAAAATTCCTATTGAGAGTTTAATCAGATAGTGCATTGAATCCATAAGTTAATTTAGAAGAAATTGGCATCTTTACAATGCTCGTTATCTCTTTCTTGAACATGGCTATACTCGTCTGCAGTTGAGTAATAACTGTCCATAACTAGCCTCTGCAAAGCCCAGCAGCTACCAAGGGACACTTAGCACCATGCTGAGGTGTCCAGGTTGGGCTGTCCGGGCTGCAAGATGGATTCAGGATGCCTTCTCTCTGCCCAGTGGACGAGCCTGGGGCAGGCTGTATTCATTTCTCTCCTATTAGGAGCAAAAGAAGAAAGTAAGAGGAAAATGCATGGCTTCTGAGGGCCTCAGGTCAAAATTGCAAACGGTCACTTCTGCCCACATTCCTTTTGCCAAAGGCAGTCAAATGGCTGAGCTCAGCATCAGCTGAGGCAGGAAAGTAACTGGACGACAATACTGGGGGCATTCCCAATGCCTGTGGCAGAGGGCAGAAGGTCTAACCCCATTGTCTAACTCAGACAGCACCCCTTTCTTGTGTAATCTAGCTTTGCAAAGTCCTTCTTCCATTGAGCCAATATTCTGCTGGACAGCGTCTAACTCAGGACAGAGCCCATTGCACGGGAATGGAGACCTGGAAGCCATCATCTGCTCTCCCACGAAGGCGAGTCCACTGGATTCAGGTGCTTTGTGCTTCTGCGGTTGCAAAGGGCTTTTCTGCGAAGCTGGTGCTGGCTTTCCTCAGACTGACTCCAGCACAGCTCACCTGCTGCGCAAGTACTTGTGGGGAACAGCGGCGCCCCAGCTCCTGAGAGAGGATCCTTAGAAGCCACTTCTACCTCATGAAGTAGAGGGAAGCCGGGACTCCACCTCCCTCCCTCAGCACAGGGCTCTATTTTTAGGAACACGGTATGAACAGATTAGGGTGGAGTTTGCACCTGGGAAAGAGCTTAGTCATGGAGTCAGCTGACATCAGCGCAGGGGCGGGCTCAGCCACTGATTTGCTGTGTGGCACGTGGCACATCCCGCTTACAATCTCCGGGCCTCCAGCTCTCCCGCATGTACAGTGAGCGGGTTGGACCCAATGACCTCCAAAGGCCCTTCCCAAATCTGTGACATGTCATGAGTCTATAATTTATGAGTGCCTCTGAAGAGGAGTCCCAGTGTGGCAAGGGTGAGAAAACCTGCCGTGGTGAGCAGAGGTGAGCAGCGACTGGGGGCTTAGATACAGTTTCAGGAAGGGGCATGTGCATGTGTGTGTGCATGTGCGCGTGTGTGCGTATGCACATGCATGTGTGTGTGCATGTGCATGTGCATGCGTGTGTGCGTGTGCATGTGTGTGTGCGTGTCCATGTGTGTGCGTGTGTGCATGTGTGTGCATGTGTGCGCGTGTGTGCATGTGTGTGCGTGTGTATGCACGTGTATGTGCATATGTGTGTGTGTGCGCGTGTGTGCATGTGTGTGTGTGCATGCGCGTGTGTGTGTTGGGGAGCAGGGATGCTCACTGTGTTCATGTTTTTACAAGGAGTGATGGGCAGAGAGTGGAGGGTACTGTGAGCTGGAAGACAGCAGACCTGGGAGCCAATGTCTGGAAGACACGGATGCCAACTTCAGCTCAATCGAGAGGCCCTTTTCTCCCAAGCAGAGCTTTTCAGTAATGACATGGGCTCCCTTAAGGACTTCTGAGATTCCTGGGTTTAGTGGGGACAAGGCCACTGACTTTAAGCATCTCTGTGTGATAAAACACCCCTTCTGGGCACTTCTCTTATCTCCAGCAGCTAAGGAAGGCTGGGCTGCCTTATCTATCCCTTTCTTCCGGCTCTCTAAACGCATCCTCCAATTCATGCCCGAGGGGCTCTGGTGGAGTCAGGCTGGCAGATCCTGTGCTCCGGATGTGCAGCATCAAATCCTGCAGTAAGGCTTGCCTTGAGGCGGCTCCTGGCCTGTGCACTGCGGGGGCAGCTTGGGGAGCTCAGTGAGGAGGGGGCAAGAGGGGAAGGAGAGGCAGAGGAGGTGGAAACCTTTGAGTAATTCAAGTGTACGGTGGACTTGGGCTTTTCTTTCTGGAAGGAGACTCAAAGGAAGACAGAGGAGTTCCATGCTGGCTGCACCTGGAAGAAGCATGGCCAGGCACAAGGTCTCCTGCCTGGAATTTCAACTCTGGGAGGCTGAGGCAGGTGGATTGCTTGAGGCCAGGAGTTTGAGTCCAACCTGGGTAGTATGGCAAGGCTCCGTCTCCACCCAAAATACAAAAAATTAGCTGGGCATGGGGGCATGCGCCTATAGTCCCAGCTACTTGGGAGGCCGAGGTGGGAGGATGATCTGAGCCCAGGGAGGTTGAGACTGTGATGAGCTGTGATCACAGCACTGCATTCCTGAAGAGAGAGTGAGACCCTCTTAAAAAAAAAAAGAAAAAAAAATAGAAAAGAAAAGGAACCAGGTGTGCTTTCCAAGTGGTCAGAGGTAGAAGCTGGAGATGAGGCCAGGAGGGAAGGGAGAAGGCCTCTCCCCGAGGCCTGTGGGCAGGGTTTTAAGTCCTCCACCCCATGGTGAGTCCCTCATCCTGGACGCCTGTGGTCCAACTCACCCAACTTAGTGTCTGCCAGGCAGAGGCCACGCCTGGGCACCCCACAGCGGAGAACCCAGGTCAGTTTCCTCAGGTCAGCTTCAGGGAACCGAGGCTCTCCTTTGACTCCAATCCCAGGAAGAAGAGATCAGGGGAGAGAAGCGCCTCTGGGCCAAGGTTTCTGGGCTGGAGCTGCCGGTGGGAGGCGGGGAGACTGCAAACCGCTCTGCTCCACGCAGCGTTAGATGGCATAAGATTGGCATCCTCTGTCTGCTTTGCCTCCTCTATCTGCCTTGCATCCTCTTCCCTCACTGGAAGGAGCGTGGACTCCTGAAGGGCAGTCAAGCTAGGTGGGGTTGGGACAGAGACTGTAGCTGGCGCTCAGTTCCACCCGGCTTCACTCTCCCAGTGTACACAGTCGTGCTGCCACCTGCGGCCATCTGCGCTCCTTTACCTGCCCTCTTCCTGGTTGCCAGGAGGCCTCGCCCACATGCAGAAGGGGTCAGAGGTTCTGGGGATTCACACGTCCCAGGAGCAGCCCTCACCTAGTGGTGGTAGGAGTTGATGTGTGAATACCCCAATTCTCTTGCCCCGTAAGTGGGATAAGGTTAGGGTGTGTGCTAGACACCCAGGACACGTCCTGGGTGGGCTTCTGGCGCCTTCCGGGCCACTGGCTTGGAAAGTCTCCCTTGGCTGCTTCTTTCACTGTCTCAGGTACCCACTCTCTAGTCGGCGCTTCCTAAAATCCCTCTCGAATAAACAATTTGCACCTAAAACCCTCATCTCAGGACCTGCTTCTGGGGAATGCAGATAAGACATGAGCCTTGAGAGTGCCTTCATGCTCTGTGAAGTGCATTTCTTGGGCTCCACGCAGCACCCTGCATCGTGAGCAGGGCAGGGGCTTCCCTGTGTGCCTGCTCCTGCTTCCGGTCATCCTCACGGTGAAAGAGCAGAACAAGGGGGACATGCCCAGGTCAGCCCTGGTTCCAGCCAGAAGGCGCCCTTGAGCCTCATTCATGGTGTGGGGAGTTCCCTGTTAGTAAGCCATGCGGGGCTAGAGGCAAACACTCTTGCTCACTAGGAATGCCCTGGTCTGAGGGTCTCCTCTGCAGGCGTGCACCTCTGGAGCACAGAGCGGCGGGCGTGCCCATGGGGGGACGTGTGTGGTCTGAGGCCCCGTGTCCCCTTGTTCTGCCCAGGGCATCGTCAGCAACAGTTAGGGGTGAACCAGCTCAGGGATGGGGTGTGGAGAGAGTCAAGGTGGTGCTCTCCTTACATTCACCGAGTTCATGGTGGTCTCACCAAACAGCTGCCTGAATGGGAAGAGGAGAGAGCGTGAGCCCCACGACAGAGAATGTGACTTCTCCCCAGCACTCCCTCCAGAGCTCCTCATGCACCTCTCCCGCGAGGGATATATGGGGCCAGCGCCTTTCCTCACACTGCCTCTTCCTGGGAAGCCCTTCCCATCCTTTCCCACAAACCACCTTCCCCACACTCTTCCATAGATGCACAACCAGTGCTCAGGGCCGTCTTCTGCACCACTGCCCAGCAGTCAGGCCCTCGGAGGCCTTTCATCTGGGAGGCCTGGCTCATGGGCCTTCTTTGCATCCCCACGTCCCAGCAGAGGGCAGGCGCCCATTCGGTGCTGCTGCCCTAGATGTGTGCATGAACCAGTCTGCTGTACTGGACGGAGCTGCCCTGGGCACCTCCTCCAAACCAGGCCCTCTGCCCAAGCATAAAGCAGACCTCAAGTTCCTGACCTTAAGAAGCGGACAGACATGGAGACAGAGTGCTTTGGGGTGCAGAGCCGGGGAGCAGGGGGCTTTCTGGCGGATCTGGAAGAACATGGCTTAGGAGAGAAGGAAAGAACAGTGGCACGCAGGGGTCAGCTTCTCTTGCTGTCTCTCTGTCTGTGCTTCACTGCAGCTTCACTGCTTTTAATCTTCATGCCAAATTAAGTGCAACTCTCCTTTAAGTGATGAATAAATTGGGACTTATAGAAATTCAGGAAGCTTTGCAGAGTCCCTCCACTTAGAATGGAAATCCAATCCTAGCCAGTCTTACTTCCAAAGTATCCCCAATGGCCATGGACAATTCCAGAAAGATGGATTTACCATGTGATGTCAAGGGCGCTTGTGTGTTCTAGGAGCACGCCCACTCACCTTTGAAGGTGACGTGGTGTGAAAACATACTTGTTCTCAAAAGCATCTCAGAACCTCCAGCATAGACAAGACCAAAATTCAGAGTTCCAGGAAAAACAAATGCAAATTTGGCTATGACAGAGCTCAACTAACATTTATTTAAGAAATTCAAACATTGGTGTGTGGTCTACACTCCAAAGCTCTGCCAAATTATTCTTGATTTTGTCTGGACTGTGTACAGGCAGCCTGGATAAATACAACCAGAGATGATTTTTCCTGAAATAATCTAAGTATTTGCTCCAGCTTTTGGTTTCTACATAAAATTGTGTTTGCTGGACCCCCAAAAGAGGGCTCAGAGCCAAATTAGGTTGTGTGAAATTAAAAATATTTTTAAAAACCCAGCCTGTAGACGCTTATTGTCTGGTTATGGGGAAAAAAAATCAATTGAATGGAACAGATACCCTCTGCTTATAGAATGTGTCTCACCAGACCAACCCTCCCATGATTAATAGATATTAAAGCTGGAAAGCAGTCAAGAAAAACTGCTGTTTGGAGGCATTGGAAAGTAATCGAGATGGTCAAGACCTTAGGTGCCAGTGTCGCCTCCCTGAGATGAGGGAATGCAGGAGACAAGCTAAGTGCCGTGGCCACCTTTCCTCAGGGGCATGTGTAATCCGCCATGTGGGGAAGAGTCCAACAGACAGCTGCGCCCCATGCATCTGAAAAGATCAAAGAGGAAGCCGAGGCTCTCCAGGCAGTCAGGATTTGAGAGGGCATGGTCCATGAGAAAAGAGATTTCCAGAGAAGCGAGTCCACCATTCTGCACAGATTTTTCTCTTGGGAATTTGTCAAATCTCAAGGCTCATGGGGTCATAAGAGGCTTACAAATCAAGCACAAAGCAGCTGCTCAGCGCTAAGTAGCCAAGGAGAGCTGGAGAGTCAAATAAGACAAAAATTTCCAAGAAGAGAAAGGTCCCTAGTGAGCACCTCCTGTTCCAGTAGAGGCCTCAGCAATGCTGTAGACCAACAGCGAAGACAAACCAGAACCAAGTCAATCTTTGCAATGCCCAACACCTGGCCTCAAAATATCTCAGGCCATGTTTGAATCAATATCCTGTTCTACTCTAACAGCTGGGCAGGAGAAGATTAATGCTCTGTCAAGGAAGGCAGCCTCATCCAGACCTTCTAATGCTTTTCATGCACCATGTCAAACATTTGACACAAATGTGCCAGGCCTGCCCATAGAGAAGATAGAATGACATGAAAAATAAGACAATAGAAACAAATCTCCATAGGATCTAGATTTTGCAGTTTTTAGACAGAGATTTTAACATAAATGTAATAATTCAAGAAAATACATAATAAAATTGAGAATTTTACCCCAGAACTGGTAAGAATAACAACTCAAACATACAATAATTGAAACTAAGAATGCTCTAAGCCAGGACCCCTGTAGGAGACATAAACCATAAATCTGAACAGAGAAATATTAACAGAAAGGATCAGTATCTGATAATAAGGACCTCCGATCAGGGTGTAAAGAGAACAGCAAACAGCACAGGGATAAAAGCTGTGGGGTGAGCCCTGCCCCGGGGGTTGCTGCGGTACCACGGAGTGAGGAAGGCGTCTGGAAGAGGGGACCCACAGCTGCAATCCAGACCTCACTGGAGGGCGCATAGCTCTGGTCCGCTGTGTAGGGGGAGTTCCCTAAGGTATCAGAAGCCAGGACTGCCAGGCAGCTTAGTGCACATCAAGTTGCCTATGAAATTCTCTGGGAAGCTTTCCCAGTTCAGAAGGAAACTATCTGCAGTGTAAGCAGGGTAAGTGGGAAGGGCAATGGGAAGAACGAAGAGAGCAAATATGTGGTAAGAATGAAAAACAGTACGATTCACACATATGGGAAAGAAGAATGCATGAGAACATCACAGCTTTGCCAAATGGGAAGGGGCTTATACCGGATGAACCTTCCCGCCAGAAATCATCACAGGCGCACCCCATTTGATTGCCCTTGCCAGATACTGCGATTTTCAAAACGGGAAGGTTTGTGGCAATCCTGCGCTGGGCAAGTCTGTGCCATTTTCCCAAGAGCATGGGTTCGCTTCAGGTCTCTGTGCTATCTGGGTAATTCTTAGGTTTTGGCAATTCTTGCAGTATTTCAAACATTTAAATTATGCCTTTTATGGTGATCTGTGAACAGTGGTCTTTGATGTTACCGTTCCAATTGTTTAGGGACACCATGAATTGCACCCATGAAAGACTATGACCTTGACCAATAAATGTTGTGTGTGTCCTGACTGCTCCCCTAGTCATCTCCCCATCTCTCTCCCTCTCCTAGGGCCTCTGTGCTCCCTCAGACACAACAATATTGAAATTAGGCTAATTAATACCCTTACTATGGCCTCAAAGTGTTCAGATGAAAGGAAGAGTCACACTTCTCTCACTTCCAATCAAAAGCTAGAAATGCTTCAGCTTAGTGAGAAGGCAGGTTGAAAGCTGAGATAGGCCAGAAGCTGCACCTCTTGTGCCAAACAGCCACTTTGTGAATGTAAAGAAAAACCTCTTGAAGGAAATTAAAGGTGCGACTCCAGAAAACACGCAAATGATAAGAAAGTGAAACAAACAGCCTTCTTGCTGAGATGGTGGAAGTTTGAGTGGTCTGGACAGAAGATCAAACCAGCCACAACATTCCCTTGAGCCAAAGCCTAGTCCAGAGCAAGGTCCTAGCTCTCTTCAATTCTGTGAAAGCTGAGAGAGGTTAGGAAGCTGCAGAAGAGAAGCCTGAAGCTAGCAGAGGTTGGTTCACAAGGTTTAAGGAAAGGGACTGACTCCATAACACAAAAGTGCAAGGTGAAGCAGCAAGCACTGGTGGAGAGTCTGCAGTAAGATATCCATGAGACCTCGCTAAGATCACTGAGGAAGGTGGCTACAACAACCATGAAGATGGCTGCAATAAACAACAGATTTTCAGTGCAGCTGTAACAGCTTTCTACTAGAAGAAGATGCGATCTAGGACTTTCACAGCTAGAGGGGAGAAGTCAATGCCTGGCTTCAAAGCTTCAGAGGACCAGCTGACTCCCTTGTGAGGGGCTAATGCAGCTGGTGACTTTAAACTGAAGCCAACACTCATTTCCCATTATGAAAATTCTAGGGCCCTTAAGAATCATGCTAAATCCACTCTGCTTGTGCTCTACACATGGAACAAAAAGGCTGAATGACAACATATCTGTTTATAGCATGGTTTACTGAATATTTTAAGCCTAACGTTAAGCCTTACTGCCTAGGGGTGGAAAAAAAAAAAAGATTACTTTCCAAATACTAATGTGACAGTTTGCCTGGTCACTCAAGAGCTCTGATGGAGCCTGGGCACGGTGGCTCACGCCTGTAATCCCAGCACTTTGGGAGGCCCAGGTGGGTGGATCACCTGAGTTCAGGATTTCGAGACCAGCCTGACCAACATGGTGAAACCCCATCTCTACTAAAAATACAAAAATTAGCCAGGCATAGTGGCACATGCCTGTAATTGATTCTAGCTACTCAGGAGGCTGAGGCATGATAATTGCTTGAACCCGGGAGGCGGAGGCTGTAGTGAGGTAAGATCACACCACTGCACTCCAGCCTGGGAGAGAGAGTAAGACTCTGTCCAAAAAAAAAAAAGAAAAAAAAAGAAAAAAGCTCTGATGGAGACGCACAAGGAGATGAATGTTGTTTTGTTGTTTTTATGCTTGTTAGCACAACATCCTTTCTGCAACCCTGGATCAAGGAGTCATTTCAACTTTCTCCTTATTTAACAAATACATTTTATAGTACTACAGCTGCCACAGACAGATTTCTGTAATGAAGAACATTTGTCATTCATGGAAGGAGGTCAAGATGTCAACTTTAGTAGTTTGGAAGAAGTTGATTCCAACCCTTTGAGGGATTTCCGACTTCAGTGGAGGAAGGAACTGTAGATATGGTGGAAATAGCAAGAAAACTGGAATTAGAAGTGGAGTCTGAAGATGGGACTGAACTGCTGCAATCTCATGATCAAATTTGAACAGATGAGGAGCTGCTTCTTATGGATGAGCAAAGAAAGTGGTTTCTGAGATGGAATCCACCCTTGGTGAAGACACTGTGGACATTGTCGAAATGACAACAAAGGATCTAGAATATTCCATACCCTTAGTTGGGAAAGCAGTGGCTGGCTTTGAGAGGGTTGGCTCCAATTTTGAAAGAAGTTCTACCATGGGTCAACTGCTACCTCATACTACTGGGAAATCTTTCGTGAAAGAGTTAATTGATGCAGCCAGCTTTATTATTGTCTTATTTTAAGAAACTGACACAGTTACTTCAGCATTCAGTAACCCCCACCCTGATCTGTCAGCAGCCAACATCATCCAGGCAAGATCCTCCACCAGCAAAAATATTATGACTTCCTGAAAGCTCAGATGATCATGAGTATTTTTAGCAATCAAGTATTCTTAAATTAAAGTATGTACATTTTTTAGACATAATGCTATTGCATACTTAGTAGACTAACAGATGATCTAAACATAACTTTCATATGCACAGAGAAACCAAAAAAAACTGTGACTCTTTTTATTGTGATATTTACTTTATCCTGGTGGTCTGGAACCAAACCTGCGATATGTCTAATCTCTGCCTGCCTGTATAAGCTCTGGGTAAGACATCAGAATAACTGTTGGGAGGCACTGGAGAGTGACTAAACAGGCAGAATCGGGAGGAGAGACATAACTCCTGAGATCAGGGGTTTAATCTGGGAAAGTTTGATGTGCATCCGGCTGTTCTCCTGAGGGAATCTCCCGCCTGCAGGGCCCAAGAAGATTAGAGGACAAGGAAGCAGCAGTCTTACCGGGCTGGGGAATCAGGAATCTGTGTTTAGCACTTCCAGTGGGGCTGGAAATTGAAGAAGAAAATGCTGGATTGAGGAAGTTGCATAGGATGATTCCCCGAATCTGTACACTTCCCTCAAATTCTTGGCTCACTCTGCCATGCACATGCACATGCGCATACACACGTACATATACACATACACAGTCACGTGCACACTCACACTCACATGCACACGTACACACACACACACATGCACATGCAGATGCGCACATGCACATGCAGATACACATACACACAAACATGCACATAAACATACATATGCACTTACGTGCAAGTGCACACACGTACACATGCACATACACACATGCACACACATGCAAATGCACATACATATACACATACATACACACATGCACATACACACATGCACACACATGCAAATGCACATACATATACACATACATACACACATGCACATACACACAAACATGCACACACATGAACATAAACATACACATGCACATACGTGCAAATGCACACACAAGTACACATGCACATGCACATACACACGAGCATGCAAATGCACATGCAAATACACATGCAAATATGCATACATGTACATGCAAATATACATGTAACTACACATGCACATACATATATGTACGCACATGCAAATGCAAGTGCACATACACATACACACAAACATGCACACACACAGGCACATAAATGTACACATGCAAATGCACACACATACAAATGCACATATACATACGCACATGCAAATGCACATAAATACACATACAAATGCATACACATGTACACGCACATGTACATGCAAATGCACACACACATGAAAATACATGTACATGCACATACACATAAACATGCACACGCAAATGCACATGCACATGCACATACACATGCAAATGCACACACACATACAAATACACATACACACATACATGCAAATGCACATGCACATACACATGCACATATACATACACTTGCACATGTAGATGCACACACATGTGCACACACACATATACATGCACATGCACATGCACATACACAGGGCAGATCTCCACAGAGCCTCACCAAAAAATAGCTGGAAGGCTGAAAGACAGCAGAGAATTCAGCAACTGCACAGTGCTGCAGAAACAGTTTAGAGCTCAAGTTTCACCAAGTTAGAGGGCCTTGATGAACACTGAGGGCATTCCACTGGAACCCCAGAAGAATTCAGAACCCCCTCCTAAAGCTAGTACTGACACCCTAAGGCTGAGGGCAAAATTGAATAGATTTTTCTAACAGCAGATAGGACCTTAGGACCAAGATGATATGCCAGTAATTTAATTGCCTTCTAGAACAAAATTTAACACTCTTAGGAGAAGATAACAGAATCTCGAGATTCTACAACTTATCACCCACAATGTTCATTATAAAAACAAAAATTACTAGACATGGAATGAGGCAGTAAGCTGTCATCCAAAGTCAAAGGAAAAAACAGTTCATAAAAGAAGACCCAGGCATTGTATAGATGTTGGAATTAGATGAAAATGACATTAAANAATGGAAGAAAAAATATTTAAATACCTATCAGCTAAAAAGTTTCTAAATGTGATTAAAACATCAATCTATTATTCCAGAAAATTCAATAAAATCAAGCAAAATAAATGCAAAGAAAAGAACAGCTAGGCACATCCTAGCCAAATGGATAGAGATCCTGGTTAAAGAAAATCCTAGAGGCATTTGGAGGGGTAAAAAGTGACAGACAGGCAGAAGGTAAAGATAAAAGTAGCAGTTTATTTCTCATCAGAAACCCTCATGCCAGAAGACAACAGAGTGGCGTCTTAAATGTGAACCTAGAATTTTATAACCAGCAAAACACTTTCAAAATTGAGGATCAGATAGAGATATTTTCATAAAAGTGAAAACTGAGAGAATTCATCACCAGGACTTTCACACTGGAACAAAAAATTCTCTTCAGCGAAAGGAAAAAGGGGTTAGCACTGGAAATGTACACATGTGGGCAAATAAGATGACTCTTTCCTGAAATTCTTGAAATGTCAGTTGACAAATAATAAGCCAAAAAGTCAACAGAATGAGAATATCACGCCTTGCAACTCTGAGTGAATTAGTAGATGTGAGCATTAAAAATCAATGACTGTTCGCATGGCAAAAAGAGGTACAATTGAAAATTACATGCCTCCCACTCTCTGCCCAACACCAAATAGCATCTTCACAAAGGGATTAAGCCTGAGCATGACCCAGTCTCTGGCTCCCACTGCCAATTTGCAAAAAAAAATATATAAAGGACAGAGGAGCATGTTAAGAGTGCTATCAGCAAATTCCAGACTGCAGGAGAGTCCACGACTCAAAGGAACCAGACTTCCCCACAGATAATGGCACAGAAAAGAAAAAAGTAGAAAGAGTTTACAGGATAAAAGAAGCTTAAAAGACATGTCAAATTTTAAAATTGGACAAGACTAATTTGTCATGTCCAGGAATTCACATTTGAATGATAAAACTATTTTGTTTAAAAATGTGCCATTACCATAAAAGTCAGGATTGTGTTTACTTATGGGGTGTGGAGCAGGTGGAGGGGCCTGACTGAGGCCAGGCAGATGGACATGGTTCCCAGGGTGGGTGACAAAACCATGTTTCTTAAACTGATGGGAGTTACCAGAGTATTTGCTTAAGAATAATTTGTAAACCACACATTTATTGTGTTTGATTCTCTGTATGCATTTTATTATTTTATGATGAAAACATTTCTGAAGAAATGAACATTTCAAAGCAAAAATGATAACAATGCTATATGGGGTTCATAACATATGTCAAAGTAAAATGATCGTGTATGCATGTGGTGAGGAAACCCCCAAATTGCCAAGGCTGTGGAAAAATTTCTAGGGCTCCTGCAATAGGAAATATTAGGAATATTTTCGATTCCAACAATTAAACTTCAACACATCACAATTCATGGGGCGTCAGGTGTTGAAGAGGTCTTGCCTCAGTAGAAGGGAATAAATATAGCCTCCAGTAACTGTGGCTCTGAATCAGTCTAACTAAACTTGAAAGAAGGACCAAAAGGATCAAACTATTTCCAAGTATCCTCAAACATATTTATAGAAACACAAAAATATCCAGCACCCAATAAGATAAAATTATAACATTTGTGGCCGGGTGCGGTGGCTCAAGCCTGTAATCCCAGTACTTTGGGAGGCCGAGATGTGCGGATCACGAGGTCAGGAGATCAAGACCATCCTGGCCGTCTCTACTAAAAAATACAAAAAACTAGCCGGGTGAGATGGCGGGCGCCTGTAGTCCCAGCTACTTGGGAGGCTGAGGCAGGAGAATGGCATAAACCCAGGAGGCGGAGCTTGCAGTGAGCTGAGATCTGGCCACTGCACTCCAGCCTGGGTAACAGAGTGAGACTCTGTCTCAAAAAAAAAAAAAAAAAAAAAAAAAAATTATAACATTTGTTATACAATCAATTTACCAGGTATGCAAAGAAGCAGAAAGTTTGACCGAAGTTGATGACAAAAAAACATTCAAGAGAGGATGGCACAGATCATAACAGTAAAAGGCAAGGACATTCAAACTGCTCTTATGACTATATTCCGTGTGTTCAAAAAGAAAAATAACCCAGAGAAGACTGGACATATTACATCATAACACGGAAGAGAGGAAAAGACCCAAATTGAACTTCTAGAAATGGACATTGCTATGTCGATTAAAGAGGGAAAAAGGAAAAATAAAAGATGAACCTCAGAAGGCAGCATGAAACCCATTATTATTAATAATTATTTTAAATTTAAATGTCCTCAATACTTCAGTTAGAAGACAGGGATTTTCAAATTGGATGAAGAAAAAAAAAATAAAAGACCAAACTCTATGCTACCTACAAAAAACCCACTCTGGATATAAAGACACAAATAAAGGTAGAATGATAGAAAATGGTCTATTTTGCTAACAGTCACCAAAAGAAACCTGGAGTTGCTACATTAAGCTCAGACAAAATAGATTTCAGAGCAGAGAGTGTCATGAGCGCTCTTAAGATCATTTCAGAAATGACAAAGGGGTCACCTCATGAGGAGGACATAACAGTCCTACATGTTTATGGGTTAATAACAGAGGTTCACAACGCATGACGCAAAAACTGTTATGAACAAAAGGAAAATGGACACATCCACAAAAATAGCAAGATGGAAACATCTATCTTTCACTAACTGATAAAATGAGGAGGGAGAGTCGACAACGACACAGAAGACTTGAACAGCAGCATGAATTAACTTGACCTGATTGACATTTATCGTTTATAAAGCACGTTTTCCTTTTCACGTACATGTGAAACATTTGCCAAGACGGACCCTATCTGGGGTCATCAAAACAAAATCTCAATACATTTGAAAGTCATGTGCTGTGGTGTAAGTGTGTCCCCTCCAAAATGCAGGTCTCACCAGTGTGATGATAATGAGAGATGATCCGGCCGTCGGCTCCTCCCGTGGGTGGGGTGAAGCCTGTTCTGCCTGAGGCTTCCTCCACTTGCCCTTCCGGCTTCCTCCACTTGCCCTTCCGGCTTCCTCCACTTGCCCTTCCGGCTTCCTCTTGTGTGGACATGGTGTCCTTCCGCTCTGGAGGGTGCAGCCCTCGCCAGGCAACTGGACCTGCCAGCACCTTGATCTCAGACTTTCCAGCCTCCAGAACTGTAAGAAGATACATTTTTGGTTTTTAAAAATTACCTGGTCTCAAGTATTTTATTGCAGCAGCCCACGGTGGACTAAGGCTCATACGCAGTGTGCTCTGTAACCACAGTGGTCTGAAATTAGAAATCAGTAGCAGAAAGATTTCTGGAAAGTTCCTAAATGTTTGAAAACTAAATAATATACTTGTAAATATCCCATGCATTAAAGAAGAAATTCAAAGGGAAATTAGAAAGTGTTTCGAACTGAATGAAAAATGAAAACAGAGCGTATCAGAACTGGCAAGATGTCCCTAAAACAGCAGATAGGAGGAAATTTAGAGCACGGAAGACCAATAGTTGATGAAAAGAAAGGTTTCAAATCAAAGCTCTCTCCTTCAACCTTAAAGAGCCAGTAAAAGGAAAGAAAATTAAACTGAAATTAAGCAAAAGTGAGGCAACAATAAAGATAAGAGAAGAAATCAATGGAATAGAGAACAGAAAAACAAGAAAGAAGACCAATGAAGCCAATAGCTTATTTTTTTGAGGTCATTAAAATTGGAAAAGCTCTAACCAGACTGACCAGAGGAAAGAGAGAAGACATAAATTATAAATATCAGAAATCAGAATGATGGCATCACTACAGACTATATAGATATTAAAAGGATACTGGGGAAATATGAGGAACTTTATTCCAATAAATTTGACAATCTAGATAAAATTCACAAGTTAGTTAAATACACAAATAACCAAAGTTCTCTCAAAAGGAAATAGCTGTCCGGGATACCCCTTACTCATACAAAGAAACTGAGTTTGTAGTTGAAAATCTGTTCACGAAGAAAACCCTCAGAATGTTTGATGCGGTGCGGCTCCAATGCGGTGGGACGAGACAGTCTTCCCAATAAATCATGTTGAGCTAATCCAATAACCAGATGGGAAAAATGAATTGACCCTCATTTCACATCATTTAAAAGTAGCTTAACAACCACATCAAAGCACCAGGTCAGGTAGATTTTAGACCTGAAAGTGAAAGGTAGAACAATAAAGCCTCTAGGACATAATATAGGGCATGACCTTGAGGTGGTTGCTAACCATGAAGGAAAAGGTTAAAACATGGGATTTTATCAGAATTAATAATTTATGCCCATCAAAAGACTCATCTCCAGAATATAGGTTTTAAAGGAAACCCCTGTAAATCAACAGAAAAAACACAAACAATTTTTTTTTTTTTTGAGACGGAGTCTCCCCCGTCACCCAGGCTGGAGTGCATGGCGTGACCTCGGCTCACTGCAACCTCCGCCTCCAGGGATCAAGCCATTCTCCTGCCTCAGTCTTCTGAATAGCTGGGATTACAGGTGCCCAACATCACACCTGGCAAATTTTTGTATTTTTAGTAGAGACGGGGTTTCACCATGTTGGCCAGGCTGGTCTCAAACTCCTGACCTCAAGAGATCTGCCTGCCTCGGTCTCCCAAAGTGCTGGGATTACAGGTGTGAGCCACCACACAATTCTTTTTTTTTTTTTTTTTAGAAAAAGTTGGCAAATAGCTCATACAGGCGCTCCATAAAGATATTGAATTGGTTAATATACAAGTGTGCTGACCCTCATTAGTCATCCAGAAAATGCATATTAAAATTTCTAAACGGTATCACTACACAGAATAACTAAATCTTTAAATTGAAGGTTCGAAGTGTCTGCAAAGATGTGAAGTAACTGGCAATGCACTGGTAGGAGTGAACTGACACAGCTATACTGAAGACCCAGCCACCAGCCACCAGTGTTTCCCGACACCACGTTGCCAGCATTTATGACCTGTTAATTTCGCTCATGGATATACACCCAACATAAATGTGTTTATTTACCAAAAGATGTGTATATGAAGGTTTATAGCAGTTCTACTTGTAATAGGCAAAAAATTAGAATCAATTACATTGTCCCTTAACAGTAGAATGGAGAGCTAAATCTCCATGGCCTCATACAGGGGGGTAATAGAGAAATCAAAGTAACGGAGTGCTGTTCCTTGCAACCGCAGGGATGATCCACAAACATAATGTGGAGAGAAGGGAGCCAGACACACAAGAGTGCATCGTACCCTACTCCAGTCAGGCAGAACTCATCTCTGTGTCAGGGTTAGAATAGCAGAGACCTTTGGAAGGTGGTCACAGGCAGGGAAGGCAGCCTTCTGCGGTGCCAGTGATGTTCTGTTTCCTGACCCAGTTGATGGTTAGCTGGGGGACCTCACTCAGTAAAATCTCTGTAAAATCTCATCAAGTCTGTTCCCTTATGATGCATACATTTCTCTGAATGTGTATTCTACTTACAGTGCTAAACAGTGCTGTGAAATGATCAGCAGTAGAATTCGAACCCTGTGCTGTTGATGCCACATGAAGGCAACTGCTGCCAGGAGAGTTCTGAGTTCAGATCTCAGCTCGGCAGTTTCCTAGCCCAAAACGGCAGGGAAGACATTTCAGCTTCCTCCACTTTCGTGGCTGCATCTTTGCGCCTCACTGCAGAAATGTTTGAGGTCTAATAGACAGCCTAATTAATGCACCTAATGCAACACCTGGTGTGTGGTAAACCTGCTAAAAAGGAAAATTGGGGTGTTGGGTGTCAGTTAAGAGAGTGGACTCTGGGGTCAGGCTTGGGTTTGAGTTCAAGCTCTGCCACAAGAAGCGGCTTCACCTTCTTTCTGTTTCTCCATCTACAAAATGAGTCTAAGGTGGCGAGAAATAGGTGAGTTGTGACTTAGCAGGTGCAGAGAACACGGCTTCTTCAGGTTTCTAATTCTTGTAATTACTATTATGATGTCATGGAGCTTAAGGAAGGGAAATTCCTGCAGGCCGGAAGCTTTGGAAAGATTCTGAGAGAAGGAGGGACTTCAGGTGGCCTTTCAAGAACAAACAAGATTCGGGGCCAATCAATGCAGGTGAACTGAGCTTTTGGGGGGTTCCCTTTCCTCCCCCCTCCCCATTAGCTAAATCAGATACCTTACTGGGAAATTCAAAGACTCACAGAGTCCAGCCCTGATTGACCTCTTTCAGCTTTCCAAGGAGGAAACTATTGCCCAAAGGGGTCAGGGGCCTTTTGAGGTTCCACATGGGTGTGAGATGAACCCGTCTCAGGTCACTTCTCAGCTCCCCAAGTACCCAGGCATGCCCTGAACTCTTACTCCCAGCCTGTCCAGAAACTGTGGCATGAAGGTCCTGCTTCCTTCATCAGATGTGAACGTCCCATAGATGGACACTGTATCCTCATCACTAAGTGCAGCACCCAACTACGAGGCAGCTGTGCTGCGTGGGTGTGCACACAGAGAAAAGGACAATCCCGAAGTGTTTACGGCCTAGAGAATGCATCTTCTTAAACTGAAAGCGTTGATCCTCACCAGCCTTCCCCAGACTCCTCTTTTTCATCTAACTTTTCAGCAGCCAGTACAGGAGCTAATGGGCTTTTACCACTTTTAAACCCAACATACTAATTATAGTTCAAAGAACCACGTGCAGATTCAAGCATTTTTCCCTTACCACACTTCCTGATCTTTATGAAGAACTAATTAAAAACTTTTTTTTCTGTTGTTGCTTGTCTGACAGTTTTGCCAATTTGCAGGCTGACATGCGGAGCTCATTAGAAGAGAAGGCCATCAGCAGATCCCCACTGTCGGGGGCTGGGGTTCACCAGTGCAGGGGGGCGCACCTCTGAGAAATGTGACTGAGCAGAGATAAATCAGCCCCTCCAAGAAGACTCAGTCAACCTTTATGCATGCCTGCTCTTTGCCTGGCAAGGTGCTAGGCTTTAGACAGATAACTAGATGGATGTGGACGCTGCCCTAACAAAGCTTAGGTTCCAGTCTCGCCCCAGCCTAGCTGGGCCCCAAACTCACCCTCAGGTGTGCAGTTTTACATTCAGGTAAATGGGGGCCCTTTGGGGCGAGGGTTCTCTCACCCCTGCTTCACTGACGCCTCACTGCAGCCTCCAACCTGGTTACCACTCCCTCACTTCACACATGAAGGACCCAAGCACAGAGAGTTCATGTGACAGTCGAAGTTTTCACGGTCACCAAGAGCAAACATAGGAATCGATTCTATGCCCAAATGCGGACCAAACTCTTTCTAGAATGCAGTGCTGAATAAAGTCACAGGGCAGGAAATGGGGTGGGGTCTTCATCACAGGAATCCCAGCTGTGGGTCCTTCCACTCCAAGACTCTGTCCTCTCTCTCTATTTAGGTGAGATGATAGATGCACACATTGATAGAAATAGGTACATACAGAGAGATACATGCAGATAGATACATAGAGTAGATACATGCAGAGAGCTACACGCAGATAGATACACACAGAGAGCTACATGGCTACAATGCCAAGAACATCAGAGAGATAAATGCAGAAAGATACAGCAGAGAGATACAGCAAGAGATACATGCAGAGAGATACATCAGATAGATACATCCAAGAGAGATAAATGCAGAAAGAACATGCAGAGAGAACATGCAGAAAGATACTGCCAAGAGATACATGCAGGGTCCAAACATACAAGAAAACTGCAGTGAGAGAAATGCAAGAGAGATACATGCAGGTAGATACAATACAATTGAGATACATCAGAGAGCTATAAGCAGATAGATAGACATGCAGAAGATATACTGCAGAGAGAAGATGCAGAGAGATATAAGCAGATAGATACATACAGAGAATTACATGCAGAGACTATAAGGAGACAAATGCAGATAGATAAAGCGAGAGATTAGATGCAGAGATACAGCAGAGATGCTATAAAGGAGATACATACAATAGATTAAATCAAGATGTAGCAGAGAGATAAATCCAGAGAGATACATAGATACATGCTGATAGATACATACAGAGAGATGCAGGCAAATAGATACATGCAGATAGAGAGATGGATATAGATAGATAATATAAGTAGATGATAGAAGTATAAACAGACAGACAGATGGATATAGATATATCCCATTACTCTAAGAGACTGATTCCAAATACAATACAAGAAGAGAAGACTGAAGAAAGTAATCCAACCCCATAGTGAGCATTTCTGCTCACATGTTTGGTCCCAGCCTCATCCTCGGGGACTAGACTTCAGGGCTGCTGGTGAGAATTCACAGCTCCTAAACATGCCCCTTCCACTGAGCCTGAAGCCTGCCATTCTGACTTTCCTCACATCCTCTTTTGTGCCTTTTCCCTGGAAGTACAACCTCCCGTTTTCAATCACCCACATCCCATGGGTTTCCTCTGGTTCTGTATCCTGAGACCCACAGTCAGGGAGGAAGGTCTTAGAGACTCCAGGGGGCTGTGGAGACAACAGCAACCTTCAGTTGCATAAGCCCAGCCATGCCCGGTTCCTTTGGAGAGCTCCTGGAAATGCAGGTTCAGTGCAGTCCTGGCCTCTGAGTGCCTTCAAGGAGGAAGCATGTTCCCAGAGAGACCATGATCCTGGATTGTGTTGAGTGGGACTCCTGGCAGAGGGGAGCCTGACATGGCTCGTGGCGGGCCTCCAGGACAAGAGGGCAGCAACCCTGAGTAAGTGAGGGGAGTGAAGGCTCTCTGCGCAAAGGAGCCAACACTGGGACAAGGCCAACCGGCAGCAAAGGGCAGAGGGTGGCCAGGAGTGAGGCTTCCCCAGGTGCAGGTGCAGCTGGGAGAGATGAGTCTGGGTGGGGAAGGACCTTGGGTCAAGGCCTGCAACAGGGCATTGTCCTGGAAGTGGTGTGAAACACTGATGACATTGAAATGAGGCTGCAGCTGAAGCTGATGTGTGACTTAAAGACTGCTCTGGCTTTTATGTGGGGTGGTGAGGCTGGCAGGGCGCTGTCACTATCACCTAGGCAGGGCTCTGTGGTGGTCTCACCATGGTGGAAGCAGGGAGCTAGAGCCCAGGGAATGAATTCCATCAGTGGTTAGAGGCCCACAGAACAGAATTTAGTGAGGGGTCGGCATGGGGATGACAGAGGAGAAAGAGGCTCAGGTTTCTGGTTTGGGCAGCTGTGTGGAGGGAGGGCCGAGACTGGGAATTCAAGACAGAGTGGGGATCATGAGTGTTGAGAGGAAGAGAAAATGGCCTGAAGCTCAGATGTGCAGTGCTGGCACACAGGTGAGGGGTGCAGGGATGCTTTCAGTCCATGCCACTTGGCCTCCCCTCCCTTCCAATCCTCCGGACTGAAGCTAACGTTGCCACTTTGGGCACTGCCTCCTGGTGCAGGGAAGAGGGTTCTCAGGAGACCCATCCACGCCCTTTTGTTTAGGAAAACAGCTGGGCTTTTTGTGATTGGAATTGGAGTCCATACTGAGTCCCCAGGTGCAATTCCCAGGTGGGGTCTGTGCAGGCCCACCTGGGAAGAGGTTGGCTTGAATGATATTTGCTGTTATTAGGCCCAGGGACCCAAGAATGCCTGAATTCTGCCATGCTGTCTCCTCAACTCATGGCCCCAGCAAGATTCTGAAGGAAGGCATCTCTGTAAAACAGGAAATCACTGACAGTCAGCTGTTCTTGATCCACAAAAATGGCAACTTCAGAGAGTTCAATCAACACAACGAATCAAAATGCTACCTTAAAATTGTCTGAGACCACTGCAGTTCTCTCCGCTGCAGGCAGGCAGAGACCATCACACAGGGCCCAGTGCTGAAGCAGAACAGCTCCTCTGCTGTGCCTCTGGGTCTTATACCTCTCTATCCAGCTGCATGGCACCACTGGCCTTCAGAGAGCTGGTCAGGTGAAGGCCCAGGTAACACAGGCCTGACCCAGCTCTGGGAAGGGGGCCTTGAGCAATATTTTTGTGGGAAGGAGAAACAGGAAGCTATAAGATGATGATGGGGGTGAAGAGACCTTTTCCCCTTAGAGTCACCCTGTTATTGATGTCAAGATGCTGAACAGGTCGGGAGCAGTGGCTCACGCCTGTAATCTCAAAACTTTGAGAAGCCAAGGCAGAAGGACTGCTTGAGGCTAGGAGTTGGAGACCAGCCTGTGAAACATAGGGACACCCCATCTCTACAAAACAAAAAATTAGCTGGGCATGGTGGCTCACACCTGTGGTCCCAGCTACTCGGGATGCTGAGGTGGGAGGATCACTTGGGCCTGGCAGGTGGAGGCTGCCATGAGCCATGATTGGACTGCTGCACTCCAGCCTGGGGAACAGAGTGAGACCCTCTCTCTCACTCACTAAAAAAAAGTGCTGATCAAATCCTCATCTGGAAAGGGGTTCCCAGGGGCTGATGATCAGAACTGAGCACCAGAGCATACACCTGTGCACACACACACACACACACACAGAGGAGAGGAAGCCATTGGGTGAGACCTGGGTGACAGCCACTTCTGGTTCAGGAGCCCCAGGGCAGGTGAGCACCTCCTGTCTGAGTTAGTTTGGGTCCATCAAGAAGCAGTGCAAGGTGGGGCTGGATGTGTAGGTCGTGGGTTACGGGCACATCGGTGGAGGATTAAGGGGAGGAGCTAAAGGAGGTGAAGGCAGGGAGTGCCTCCCACTCTTTGGCAGACACTTTTGAAGACAAAGGGGGATGAGGGCAGGCTGATGCCGCGGTGCACAGGAGGTGGGGGCCCAGAAGGCGGTTGTGAGTCCATTGGCCAATTATGCTGAGCACTCTTGCACTCCATGAAAACTGATTATTTTGTGGTGACTGTGAGACCCTGAATAAACCTACTTCCCTGAGGCTCACAATCCACACAAACCCTGAGCCTTCCCAGGGTTCCTCCAGCCAGGCAGAGTGACCCCGTCTTGTTGTTCCTTGCTGACCTCGGGAGAAGCACGGCAGTGGGGGTGGAGGAAGGTATGGGAGAAACATGTCCTGTAGGTGGCATCTGAGGTCATGCAAGGTGATAAGGGCATGTAGGCGGAGCTGGGTTCAAATATTGTCACGTGCAGTGCACAACCAGACTCTGAACTTCCCTGAGCCACACCGGAACAACGACCATCCCAGGACCCACCTGAGCCACACCGGAACAATGACCATCCTGGGACCTACCTGTCAGGTTTCCGTGTAGGTATCTGAGATAACCGAGGAGAACCGACTAGCAACATGCCTGGCATGCTTTGGGCTCTGTGTAGAGACCCAGCCTCCTCTCTCTCCCATCCCCCTTTCCTCCAGATTCCATCCTCTTCAGTACAGATGGGATCCAATACAGAATGTGATGTTTATGATTTAATGGATGACAAAATACCAATTAAATATCTAGGCTGCTGTAGTCAAATGCCAAACCATAAATCGCATGTTCGAGCACCTCCTCCGGGTTCACGAGTGTCATCTCGGCTGGAAGCAAAGTCACTTTCAGCACCGCAGACAGCACCCTGGGCACGGAGGGAGTCTGTAGCTCCTGGGCCTGAATGAAGCCATCAGCGCAGGGTATTTACCTGTTTCTTGGGGCCACTGGACAATATATTTTCTTGCGGGGGTATAAAAGTTTGTTATACATAAAGAATATCACCACTAACAAATGCTGGCAGGCTAGGACAGCATGGTACGGGGTGGAGGATGGCTAGCTCTTCGGAAAGTGAAAGGTTTGGGCGGCATGTGCCTCATGCCAGGCTGATAGGTCAGTAGATGGGAGAGCACATGCCGAACACCACAGGGCATCAGGGCAGCAGGGTTCCCTGTCTCATCTGGGGCTTTGAAGGGAGCACACCCAGAAGTGAGCAACTGAAGCAAAGCAGCTTCCTGAGGTGCCCCTTCCAGGCTTGTCTCTGAAGTCACAAATGCCATTTTAAGCAATATGTTTAATTGGATGATTTCCACAAGTTATCCACGAAGTCTCTAACCATCATAATTCAGTGAAGAAAAGAACATTAAGTTACAGGCTGGGGGAAGAGGAGGCAACACCCTCCAATTCCGGAGGTTCTAGGGGTAGGGAAAGGGGAAGGTCTTTTGTTTAAACCAAGCCCCTCATTTCAATGCACAAAAGAATTACTCTGTTCGATATTAAATTGTATTGAAAACAAAATGGACTAAAAAGCAAATACTACTCTATGTTGGGGTGGAAGTGGGAGGAAAGAATGAGTCTTGGAAGCAGGAGGGGAGAGAGCAGGGGGAAGGTTCTGTGCTGTGACCCTGGGTGGTCATTCACGCGGCTTCATTTTTACTTTTGGTGGTCTCAGGAAGGTCGGATTTTTCTTCTCCTTCTTCCCCTTTGTATTGGCTTGGAAGTTTCGCCAGCTGTCCACACGACCATCTCGACTTTCTTCAAAGTTTTTCTGCCGCTCTCTTTCTCATTTGGCTTTTTCTTGAGCTTCAATATCTTCTTCCCTTTGTCGTTTCCTTTCATGCATCTCTTTGGCTTCTCTCTCTTTCCTTTCAATTTCCTGTTTGGCAAAGAGTTTCATTGTCTGTATATATACAGCTTGTTTGAACAGCTCAGGATCACCCTCTGCTAAACTCGTAGGTTTTCCTTCCTTGTTTAATTGTTTTTTTTTTTTTTTTTTCACTCTTTCACACTGTTTTCCAAGAATTCCTTTCCTGCCTGAATTACATCCAGGACCGTCTTCTTTTGCTCCTGGTCCAGTAGCAACTTGCAAGCTTTGTCCGCAGCTTCAAAAGCCTTTTGTGCTGTCAACGTCATCTCAATTTTTGTCAGGATGCACCAATATGGATAACTGCCGAAGCCTCTTTTTTATTTTCTCATCTGTAACTTCAGGATCTATCTGAAGAATCTCAGACGGGTTCAGATTGAAGTAAGAGGAACCACGACTGTTGATCTTCCAATCCGATTTTTGGATGTTAGAACCAAGTCTCCCTTCTCTATTTGTTTCACCTCACTGTCGAAGGTCATAAATGCTTCCTCTGTGGTGCCGTGGGGTCCTGCTCTCTCCTGAAGCTGCCATTTCCAGCCAATATCTTGCCTCTGTCCCCTGCATCATCAAATTTCCCCACCTTATGGTTTTATAAAATTCTGCTGTAAATATCTTGCATACACACGAAATGTATATGTCTTCTTGCATATATATATATGCATAAGTGTGTGTATATGAAATACGTATAAATACCTTCTGTGTATGTGGGTGCGTGGGTGTGGGTGTGGGTGTGTGTTCACACATAAACTGACCCTGAATTCCTCAAAAAAACTGTCCTTCTCTCTCCTCCCCTTTACAGAAGACCCCTCCAGCACATCATCTGTCCATGTGGCTTCCTTCTCCTTCTGTCAACGCCTCCATTGCTCCGGTCAGAGTGTTCCCACATCTGACCTCAGCAGCACTTGTCAGCAGCCATTTCTCAACTCTTATTTAACTCAACCTGTTATCCGTATTTGGCCAGAGGCCCCTTGCCGTGTCTCTGAAGCATTCCTCCCAGACACCCCAGCTCCCGGTTCTCCTCCATCCCCCAGGTCCTCCTTCTCTGTGTCCTTTGCTGCGGTTCCTCAGCGTTCCGACTTCCAGAACCTGGAGTTCTCCTGGGATGTGGTGTCAGGCCAGGCCTTTTCTCTCAATTCTCTTCCCAAGTAAAATAATTGTCTCAGCCTGAATTCTTTTCTAAACTCCAGATTTATATATCCAATGTCTAACCAAAACAGCACTTAGATGTCTAAGGCCCCCCCAGGTGCAATGTGGCCAAAACCAAACATTCCTCCCCTCCCCGAATTAGCCTGCTCTTCCCCATCTTGCAAAGGACAATTCTTTTCCACATGTTCTCACGTTAAAAACCTTGGAGATATTCTTAACTCCTCTCTTCATATCACACCAATTATATCCAATTCAAAGGAAAAACCCATAGCCTCTATTTTCAAAACATATTTAAGTGTCCAGACACTTCCCATTACCTCCATACTAACACGTTTCTCTCCAAACGCACCCGCATTTCACTGGCATTACTGTGCTCTCTCCTGTGTTCGCTCGCTTCCTTTCTCTGTCTCCGTCTCTCGCCCTCCTTGTCTGTATGTCTTCCCTTTGCTCTCTGTCTCTCTGACTTTCCCCCCTCTCCAGACCATTTTCAACGCAGCATCCAGGATGGTCTCATGAAAGCACAGTTGTGTCACGCTCACGCCTTCCAAGGGCCCCTCCCCACCTAGAACACAGCCCAAGTCTTCATGACGGCCTAGAAAGGCCTGCGTGATATTAAACACCACCCCTGCAGTCTCTTCAGCATGCTGCCCCCCGCCCCTGCGACCCACCCCTCCCAGCCACAGCCCACGGGGGCCTCCTCCCTGTGGCCCTCACACCTCCTCCCGGCCTTTTGGCTCGTAGTTATCAGACAGAGAACAGCACTTCTACAATCATTCTCTTTGTCTTACGGCACTTGTCACCACTTGACATGTTCTCTGTTTATTGTCTGCTCTTCCTGCTGAACACAGGCTCAGAGAGAGCAGACTCTGTCTTGTTGACTATTCCATGCTTAGCTCTAAAAGCAGTGCTTGGTCCATAACACTTGTTGAGAGAAAGAAGGAAAGGAAGGAGAGAGCACAGCAGAGGGACAGAGGAAGAACGGATGAGGAAACAGGCATCCTCACATTTGGTAGCGAAGCCTGGGATGCTGGGGACTCTCCTAACTCACCTCACACCCCTCAGCACTTGCCCACAGTCTGCAGGGCGGACCCTCGGGAAATGGTCACTCAATGACCAAGTTGTGAAAGGAAGAAGTGAATGAGTGAATAAATGAATGATCCAAGCAGCGCAGGACTGGGAGGGGGTCTAACTTAGGTCTCTCCGGGGACTGAGCACTCCCTGGGCTTCATGGAGCCCAGCCCTGGCTGCATGAACGTGCCATGGATTTTATGCTTCCTGGACCCTGAGACACAGACCCCGCGGTGGCTCCTCCTGTCTGGGAGTGGCATCTGGGCAGATCTGAGTCCACGGGCACAACTGGCAAGGCTGAGACAGGAAAGAGGGAGCTGGCCTGAATTCTGACCTCCCCAGACAGTGCTCCATTTGGCTGGGCAGGTCTTCCCCTGGGGTGGAAAGAGCCTCTCTCTGGAACAGAGGTGGCCTCTGGGATTTCACCATTGCTTTCCAGAGTGGAATCACAGCACGGGGCAGGGGCCATTATACCCCTCGGTAGAATGCCTGGGAGCGCCCAGGCTGTGAGAAACCACAGCAGGGGACTTTGTTTCTGAGCCCCGAGTGCCTGTTTATGGCCAATGGGGTGTCATTTGTTGACGTTATTACACAAGAAGCCACTGTCTTCAGAAAGGAGATCACCCCAGGATTCCTGCTGGTCAAGAGAGCTCTAATGTAATTATCGACTGCACAGTAACTTGACGGGTGTATTAGTTTTATCAGCATGTATGTCCATATATACGTATGTATATGGACACGCACATATCCTTTCTAAGTGGTTGTAAATAATGAATAAACTGATAACCTGACACATCATCATTCAGACCTCGAAATGCAATCGATGCTTATCAGGGAGCGTAGTTGCGTCTGCAATGAGCGTATGTGAAGCAGGATACCCGTGGTGGCCGCACCCGCTTCCCCCTCAGTGTCCACCCCGAGCTCTTCAAAGCCCCACCACGGTGATGCACTTCGGCACCATTAGTTGTGCGCGAGATATTTGTGAGTTTGGTTGTCTGTTAACAATTTGGCCCTGCAGCAATTAATATTTATATTTGCAGTCCCAGTGCTGATCATGGGCGGCTAACAGGCTTGGTTAATTGGTTTTCCACCCCCACCCTCCTACTGTATCTTTCCTGACCAGTGGAGGCATCTCTTCCAAGGAATCTCATAATGGCCTTTTCATGTGTTTGTGATTTTAATTACCTTTTTATTGCTATGCAAATCTCCCTTCATTTAATCTGCCAACCAGAAGAGAGAGTAACATAACCAGCAAACGTGGAGACAGAGGAGTGGGAAAGGATTGACGCTGCAGCACAGGCCCTGGGCCAGCACGCTCAGGTGTGCAGGAAGGCAGCCTGGTGCAAGCTGAAATAAGGGGTATCCTCCTGTGGACACGTTCTTCTGAGTGTGGCCATTTGGAAGATGGGGCTCCCTTGGGTTGGGAGGAAGGTAGAGCAGGGAGCAGGGACTTTTGGGTGCCGCTGTGCCAGGGGCACTGAAATAGAATTTCACGCACAGTGGTTTATTTAGTTCTCTGGAGGTGGCCTCTAGGAGGGGAAACTGAGGTCCAGAGAAAAGAAGGCGATAGTTGTGGCCAGAATGTGGCCAGGTGAGGCTCGGTGCCCACAAGTGTGTGTTTCAGAACCACAACCACAGAAGAACCTGTTCACACCGCGCTGCCTTGACTCCCCTTCCCTGGGACAGGGGCGGCAGCTCTCATCGCTGCAGGGAATTCTGGGAGAAAGGACCTGGTTTCCTGGTAGACTGAGAGCTAGCCAGGCCTCTGACCAGTGTTGCTCTGGATGGGAAAGAGGAGGAAAGAAGGCTTTTCTCCCACATGCCCCTGCCACCAGCCAGGGTGTCCTGGGCAGTGGGAGAGCCACAAGTCTCCAGCAGGCAGGGCCCGTCACCCCGGCTCGTGCTGCGTCAGGCCCCTGCTTGACTCAGGAGGGGCTTATTGATGGAATCCAATGGGATTGTCAGGTTTTGTGCTGGGATGTGACATTCCATTCCTCATTTGTTACATCATGGATCTGTCTTAGTTCATTTTGTGCTGCTATCACAGAATACCACAGACTGAGTACTTCATAAAGAATAGAGGTTGATTTCTTACAGTTCTGGAGGCTGGGATGTCCAAGGTCAGGGGGCTGCATCTGGTGGGGGCCTTCTTGTTGCATCATCCCCGTGACAGAAGGCATCACTCACTTAGGGAGAGTGAGCAAGAGATTGTACTTACCTCACACACGCCTGTACTCAGGTGCCTGCGCTCACAGATGCCTGTTCTCACACGTGCCTGAGCTCACAGGTGTCTACGCTCACAGGTGCTTAAGCTCACAGGTGCCATGCTCACGGATGCCTGAGCTCACAGGTGCCTGTGCTCATGGCGCCTGCTCTTACACGTGCCTGAGCTCACAGGTGCCTATGCTCATGGGTGCCTGAGCTCACAGCTGCCTGCTCTCACACATGCCTGAGCTCACAGGTGTCTACGCTCACAGGTGCCTGTGCTCACATGTGCGCACCACCTCCCCACACCCTCTGGGTGGCTTCTCGGCTTTTAATCTCAGAGGGTGATGCCTGCCAGCACCCGTCTGGCTCTGCTCTGTGGGCCTGGCCAGTCTGAAAACAGGTGAGGCCCAGGCCCAGCCGGCAGCCCAGCCTCTCTGCTTTCACACGAAGGAAAACCATATTAACAAAGACACACATGCTCACTCTTCCATCCCATAAATCAATTAATACCTACGACTGAGTGAACTACGAGGAAACATTCAATAACTCTGCCTAAATGTTCCATCCGGGCCCGTCCACGGCTTATTACATTACACAAGGTGCGGTGATTACCGGGAAAAACGCTTCCTGTGCCACCTCATTTCCTCTCCTTGGCCTTCAGCTTTGCTCAAGGTAAAAAAGAAGCTCATGTGGTCCCGTGACCAAGCGTAGCATAGCATGCATACATGTGCAAGCCCACACGTGTGTTTGTGTGTTCGTGTGTGCCTGCAGGTGGCGTCATCTGGGCTGGGGGTCCTGTTTTCATGCTCATGGGTGGTCTTCTAAAGCTTGGGGAGCGAAGGCCCATGAGGCCTCCACCCCACAGAAACATGGTGGGTGTTTAAGGAAGCCCTCTGTTTCCCAGGGGTGGGCAGCCAGGGGCGACCATCCACAGGAGAGGAAGCCGGGTCTCAGAGCTCCCACCACGGCGGGTGGGCTGCCCCTGTCCCACCTGGTGAGTCCCTGGTGCCTCTATTGCAGACACAGGAGGTTGGGATTTGGGGCAGACACCTGAGCGCTCCCGCACGTCCCCAGGCATGCGTTTACTTCCCTGTGAAAAGGCTTCATGTTGGTGTCTCTATCCCAGAGCTGCCAAGGGTGACATGAGAGTGGTGGAGGCGCCGCCTGCTGCAGGGCCCAGCGTCGAGAGCTGCTGTCCCCATCATTGTTGGACACGAGAGCGGTGGAGGCGCTGCCTGCTGCAGGACCCAGCGTCGAGGGCTGCTGTCCCCATCGTTGTTGTGGATGATGCTGTTACCGTTGCTGTCATCATCTTCACGGTTCGAGAATCCAGAAGGGCTGCTCCCGCGCACACCCGCCTTCTCTGCAACGCTGCTGCTGAGAACTATAGGCACAATTTCCTACCGTGCCCTGGCCCATCCCAGGGACAGTGCGAGCTGCCATCCACACTCATGCCAGCAGATCCTACCACAAGTCCTAGGCTCCTAGGTCCAGTGTCCCAGTGCCTGAGACAGGAGGTTTTCAAAAGAGAACATGAAATAAAGAGCGGAGAACAATTGGTGCTCCCATTGCCAGGTGGAAACGGAGGCTTGGGACACCCAGATAACTAGAGGATTGCCAGTCCACCGAGTGCTCAAGCTGCGATTTGGCCTGGGGCTGCCCCAAAGGGCTTGTATAATCCCACCCATTCACTGGAGCCTCTCCTTCCTCTCCAGGGAGAACCCTTGGGGGGCTTAGAGCCTCTCCCACACGCTGGGGGTACTGGGAGACAGCTGCCTTGCTTACAGGGGAGGCTGGTCCTTTCAAAGACTCCCCTGGGACCAGTGGCCAGGAGCCACTCCTCATTAGACCCACTGCAAGCAGGTGCCGGCTGGGGCTGGGCATGAGAACCTCCAGAGTGCCTCAAAGCACCGTATAGCATTAGAATCTGCAGAGTGGGGGGAGCTAGGCAGGTGAAGGGTGGGGTCTCCGAGAACCCATCCAGGTGAGTATTATGGGGTTGCAGGCACACAGAGACTCAAGGGGCGACTCAGAAAGGGGCTTCCAGAGGGGTTGCCTCTTTGGGGAGGAGGAAGACAGGGTCACCAGGAGCAGATGCAGGCCCCCTGTGCATGGGGCAGTCCCTCTCTGGGATGTTAGGGGAAGGTTTCTCTCACCCAGAAGGCTCTATTCCAGTGCCCCATAGGGCTCCTTGCCTCTGAGGCTGCCCAACCATGCCTGAGAAGGGGTTTGTGTCGGGGGTTTTGGGCGAGGCAGGCCCCATCCTGCCCGAACCATGGTGCTTCCATTTCCTCTCAACAGATCAGAGTAGCTTTTGGCTGTAAGTCCCTTCTCCAAAATAAGGAACAAGGAAAGCCAATAGCAAGGCTTAGAAGATTCTGGACTAAGAGACAAGAGACTCAGCTCTGTCACTAGCTTGCAGTGAGGCCAGGTGACAAGACTCCTCCCTTCAGCACCACCAGCCCAGGAGCCGGGGATGCTGATAGGAAGGACGGCACTGTCTGCTGGGAGCTGGTGCCTCCTGGGAGAGAACAGCCCACAGCGGATGGCAGCTGGAGGAAGGTGCCCTCTGGCAGTGTCTTCTAAAAGGGAGAGCAGTGACTCCCACGCTGCCACCCTCCCAGGCCTAGGAGGACCACGGGAGGCCACTGGTGAGAAGAGGGGCTTGGAGAAGAATAAAGGAGCATCCAATGCCAGGCTACTATTGCTAACGCAGATGACAGTAAGCACAATCACACCTTTCAGGCGGGGTGGGGTGGGGAGGTGGGGATGGGAATTCCAGGGACCTTCCCGGTTTGAAGAGGTAATGGAGTCTCCCGGGTAGCTGAGTGCACTTCCTGCAGATTCTCAGGTCCCTGAGCCCCTTCTTTAACGTCCGTCTGCGGTTGTCCATTGTCAGACAGCCCGAAGGCAGGAAGCCCCCTCCTCACACCCCTGAAGCCAGCTCCCAGGGGTGACACCAGGGTCGCTAGTTCTCTTTTCTGGGTATTTCTTGGACATAATTCTGGGGCCCTGAGTCCTGGTGGCCCCAAGGCATCACACCCTCAAGGATGGAGCCAAGGCACCCCTAAGCTGGGCTGTGGGAGCTGATGTGAGGCACAGTAAGGAACTGGGTCCTTGAGTGTGAGCATGAGAGGACACAGTGACCGTGGGAGAAGGAGCTGGAGAGAACCCAGGAGGGCAGAGCCATATGAGGGTGTCCTGGATAGAACAGTGTCCCCAAAGATTCATGTCCACCACCAACTTTAGAATGAAATCTTATTTGGAAATGGGGTTTTTACATATGTAATTAGGTAAGATGAATCCATACCAGACCAAGGTGGGTCCTAAATCCACCTTGTGTCCTTATAAGAAGAGAAAACAGAGACCCAGGGAGATGCCGTGTGACAGCAGAGGCTGAGGTTGAGTGACACCTCCACAACCCAGGAAAGCCAAGGCTAGCTGGAGCTGGGGGGAGGACCGGGACAGATCCTCCCCGGAGCCTGCAGAAGGAGGCAGCCTTGCCGATGCCCCACTGCACTTCCGGCCTCCAGAGCCGAGGGACAGCTCTCTGCCCCAACAGCCCTGAGAGGCCGATACGGGAAGATCGAGGGTGGCTGGGGGTTGGGCTCCCCCTTGCCTCCTATCAGGTGAAGGTTTTGGGACCTTTGAGGTGAGGGAGTGATTTGAGGTTGAGAGGAAGCTTCCTGGCCACTGAAATCTGACCTCACCAAGGTTGGCAGGATGCACTCGCTCCTGAGGTGTTTGGGGTGTCTGCACAGTGGGATCCCATAGAATCAAGCTGGATGGGGAAGAATGAGTCGGGGGGGTCCATGCTGGGTGCTCTCCAGGCAGGTGGAGTGAGGAGGTGAGCACCTGGCGCAGGTGCTGGACAGACGCCAGTAGAGCAAGCGGAAGGTGGCGTCTGAGGGAGCAGGGCTGCAGGTCTGGGTATTAGGCAGAGCAAACCCTGATGGGAGACCCCGGGGCAGGGAGGGCAGAATGTCCCTCAGGTGGTGCCACCTTCCGGGGCAGTAGGAGGCCTGTGGCTCTGGGCCAGGGAGGGCAGCGGAGTCCCCCACACTCGGAGCCTGCCTTGGGGAGAGGCCAGGCTCACTGAGGACCTGGGCCCAGGCTCTAGGTGCTCTTGGCTGAGAGGAGGAATATGAAGCGTAGTGTGGCCAGGACAGGGGTGTCAAGAGGGGTGGGGCTCCCAGAGGCACCGGGACCCCAGAGGAAGGCAGCATGGCACAGCACCCAGCCAGGGAGCCGCAGACCCAGCCACCCCAGGCTCTAGGGACTTCTGCCAATGGACACGGGCCTGCTGTTTAACCCCTAGAGCTGCAGACCCGGCCACCCAAGTCTCTGGGAACTTCTGCCGATGACATGGGCCTGCTGTTTAACTCCCAAGCCCAGCTTCCTCGTTTGCACAGTGAGAATTGTCGTAGCCCCCTCACTGTGCTATCCCAAGCGTAAGTGGGACAGCCTTCATGGCCTGCCTTGCAAGGCACTGGCCCCCAGCAGGGACTGGAAATGGAATCATGGCAGCCATCTGCTGCCTGTCTGCAGGAATGGTGACAAGAGCTCAACAGGAATAAGCTCCCGATGCAGACGGGAGTCAGAGAAGGGTGATTGGCCAAGTGGACAGAAGCCCCTGTGTGGGGACGACACGTGTGCTGGTCAAAGGTGACAGTCAAGGTCAGCTGAAGGTCATGGACAGCATGGAGCTGGTGATCAGATGGACCCAACAGCTCTACTGATAGCCTCACCCAGGCCTGCTCAAGAACGGCACAGCAGGGAGGGTGGCCTTGGTTCCCCACCCGTCACTCGGGGCCTCCCCAGGGCCAGGGCTGGAGTCCAGAAGGCTCCAGGGCAGGCTGCTTCTGGAAGCACCTACCTTCTCTGGGTCCTCTCCTCCCTCCATCTCTCTGCCTTCAGCATGGTCCCCCCTGGGCTGCCAGCTGGAGCTGGTAATTAGCAGCTGTCTTCCTTGGGCAGGCAGTAACCTCAGTCCCTTCTCAGGAAGCTGCTGTGTCTCTTTTTCATTAACCACCCATTTCCTAAGTCAAAATACCAGCCAACAGCAAGACAGGAATGCTGACAGGCAGCCTGAGGCCCTGGGCACTTAGAGCTGGAAGGCACTGTGAGAGGCCATCTGATCTACCCACCTTCGTAAGCTCAGGTTCATGTCTACAGAAGTGAGTCCCGGATGGAAAAGGACATGAGCGGGCATTCAGGGCAGTCTCTGGCCAGTTCTTGAGTTCTCTGGACCCCACTGCGTCTGGATTGAACATTCCCAGGGTTTGGGGAGCTCACTTCCTTGCGAAGCAGCCATTTCACCGTGAAACACTGTGACTCCCAGAGGCTGCTTCTTCACACTGAGCAAGTCCGTCTCCTGGGAACCTCACCCTGAAGTCCCGTTTCTGGCATATTTGCTCCATGTTCCCATCAAGGCCTTTCAGAAATGTGAATACTGCTTTGGGAATAAATATTCTGGAGTGTCCTCCCCGCCGGTGATGAACGTATCTGTTCACATCTGAACAGCTCAGAAACCAGGATACAGCTCACAATCAATGCTGCCTTACCATGTAACCATCGGGTTTGTTTCTTTTTAGGAATACCTAAAATATTAGTGCATCTGCAGCATCTCAGAGTCAATGAACACAGCCTGTGTGTTTGGTTGATCTCTGCTCTGCCCCTCACAGCTGCACACAACCCAGTGGGGAAAGGCATGCTCCCTGCAATCATAAAGGCGGAAGACACACCCAGGGTCACACAGCTCGGAAGCCACAGACACAGGATTTCAGCTCCTTCCAGCCTATCTGGCTGCAAAGCCTGTGCTTCCTATGCAGCCGAGAGCCAGCACTGTCTGGCTAGGCTGTCCCTGGTTGACATAAGCGCACCCCTCCACCCTCTGCCCCATGCAGCAGCCATGCATTCTGTGCACCAGCTGCTCCCTCAGGGCTCAGCCCTTGTGTGCCCTGGAGTGGGGGCCACTCTGGCAGCAGGCCCTGCCCTCAGCAGAAGCGAGGAAAGGCCAGGCCTGGGGCAAGGAGACCTGCATTTAGGTTCACAGTGCTCTGGGCAGCCCCAATTTTTCCCTGCCAGCCACTTCTGAGTGTATTCCATAGCAGACACCCATTCCCCCTGGGCTGAGCCGTCTCCGGCTGCAGCCCTGCTTGGTCATCACGATGCCCTTGCCTAGACTTGCAGAGCTGAAGGCAGTGGCCCAGCACCCTGGTGACTCCCTCGAAGCCCTTGTGGGATCATGTTTCCCCTTTCATCTCACAGCACCCTTCTGAGGAGGCCTTTGGGGCGGGATGCCCTTCTTATTTGACCCAAGAGGGAGCTACGCACAGAGAGGCTGAGGACGCAAGGAGGCCCAGGCAGAGACCCCAGGAGCACCCCAGTAACTGCTCCCTAACACTGCCCTTAGCCCTGGGCCCTCAGCCCTCTCAGCCATCTGCATGTCTGCCAAGGCAGGTGGGCATCAAGGCTCCTTCCCCTTCCTCCAGGGCTGTGGCAAGGACCCCACGGCAGGGCATCTGTAGCACATGGGAGGATGGCGTCACTAGCCTCTCCTTGCTGATGAGGACAGGAAACGTGGAGAGCCTTGTGACTCACCCAAGGTCACAGCTCAAGGCTGAGTCAAAACACTTCTTCAGTCTGCAGATGCTGCATGAGTGGGCGATGCTGCCCACCTGAGGGTGCTGTGTCCTGCCACGCCCCTGGCCACATTCTTTACCTGGCACCAGGCTCCTCCTGGAGGCACAGCTTGGGGTGAGCTCAGATGCCATGGCATGTGCACCGCACCCAACATGCACCTCGTGTGATGAAGCAGAATCCCATGGCCCTGACTTTCCTATGCTAGGAGAGCCACTGGAACATTCCCAGCCAGTGCCTGCTCTTGCTCCAGGGACTGAGGGAAGGATGCAGGTCTTGGCTCTCCACCACCTGTGTGCCTGGGATGGGAGCTAAGTGGCACACAACTTACCCCCCAAGGCGGTGGTTATGATTTCAGCTGTGCTGTGAGTGCAGCAGCAGGAGCCACACAGAGCCAGCCTCCACCCAGGATGTCAGTCCCACGGCACCTCACAGCCCCTGAGACCCTGCCTGGGAGTAGGGCCCACAGAGCCCTCGGAGAAGGCTTCAAGGGCACCTGACCTGGCTTCCACACACTGCAATGTGTGCCCTCCTAGTCCACACCTCTCAATGGCAATGATAGAGGCCACTTGGTCCTGTGCTGATCCAGCTGTTCCTTTCTCTTGTGGTCGGCAGCTCTGCCCACACTTGGCTTGCGTGGACATGGAGCCCATTCATCCGGTGGCTTGGTGTAATCTGGAGACGCTCATGGCTCTGCTTTGTTGCCTGGTAGGGTGGGCCATAGACAGAAATATGACCCCCTTGGGACACTGGGCTTGGGTGCAGTGAATGCCCTGAGACCTGGCTACAGGCACAAAACAGAGATACAGGAGCGTTGCTTCTCTCAGTGGCCTCTTAAGAGGAACAGATGTTTCTTCCATGATCCTGAGGCCCACCACTTGCTAGACGTGATGGCAGGATTATGGTGCCACTATAGGACACTGGCTTCAGGCAGAAAGCCATGGCCACCCTTCTTATGAGGTCTTGTGGGGCAGCACACCTGCCACAGGTCTGGGAAAGCAGACAGGTACTTCCTCCGAGGAAGGGGTTTTGGGTAAGCTGAGTTGGAACATGGTGCTGGCTGGAGGTGGTCAGGCCCCTACTCTCCCCCAGAGTCCAGGTCAGAGTGCTGAGCCATCATCACACTATGGGCAGAAGGGGGCAGAGGGAAGTTCAGAAGAAGCAGAGAGCACAGCATGGGGCTGGAGGGAGCATGTGCAGGAAAGGCCTGGGGAGAAGATGCGCTTCAGCTGAACTTGGAAGCAGGAGCAGCCACTTATCAGGCTGGAGGGAGGAGGGATTCCTGGAGTGGCGGCGCCAGAAGCAGAGGTAACAGAACTTGCAAAGAAGCCATAGAAGCGAGGGACCGCAGTACCCCTGGGACCCCATGCTGTCCAGGAAACCTGGGGTGAGGGCCTCATGGGGCAGAGAGGATGTTGGCTCTGCCAACAGAGAGGAGAAAAGTCAGTAAAGGCAAAAGACCATATTTGAAAGTGAAGATGTTGGGCTTCCTCCTTGGGCTATGGGAAGCCAGGACCTCCTGAGGCAGAGGTGTGATGTGTTCAGAGGAACGAGGGTGACAGGAAGTGGCGCTGGTGAGTTTGGGGGAGTCAGAGTAGACATCCAGAAAGAGAACTTGGGAGGCCAAGAGGGTGTGTGAGACACAGCACAGAGCCAGCCATGACACTGGATCTATAGAGGGGTCTTTCACAGAGACTATGCCTCTGGGAGAGGAGAAGACTTAGAAGGATCCATAACTCAGTTTGGACACACTGACCTTTATCACCATTGTAATGCCCAAGAGAAGATGCTCCAAAGGCAGTTGGCTACGGGCTGGGACAGACACAACTTAAAGGAGAGGCTAAAAGGGCAGGTAAGAATCTTCAACAAACAGGTTAACTGAGTCTGTGGATAAGATGGTGCCAAAATGAGCAGATAGAGAGGTGAAGAGAAGAGAGGAGTGGAGGAGGGGAGGGAGGGGAAGGGAGAAAGACTAAAGACAGAAACTAGGGGCACCAGAGGGATAGGCAAGTGGAGAGGATCCTGCAAAGATCAAGAAACATTTTTTAAACTTGGAACTGGAAGAGATGTTGGAGGTTGGATTAGATTTTCATTCAACGTTTTTTTGTTTTGTTTTGGTTTTTGTTTTTTGTTTTTACTGTACAAGAATGTCTTCAGCAACCTTCTGTTTATATAGCTTCTGCTTGAACACCTCCAGTAACAGGGACCTCAGTACCTTTGAGCTAGCCCTATGACTGAAGATGGATCTTGTGCTAGGCAGCTCTCCTATATATTGTGACCAAGTCTATCTTACTACGTTCTCACACTCTGGTGCTGAATCCATCCTGAGGGTCACAAGACTCAACTCTCTACTCTGGCAGGGACTGAATTCTCCCTTCACGTTGGCCAACCATAGTCTGCATTGATTGTCCATAGTCCACACTGACCCTCCATAGTCCACACCGACCATCCATAGTCCACACCGACCATCCATAGTCCACACCGACCCTCCATAGTCCACACTGACCCTCCATAGTCCACACCGACCATCCATAGACCACACTGACCATCCATAGACCACACTGTCTATCCACAGACCACACTGACCCTCCATAGTCCACACTGACCATCCATAGACCACACTGACCATCCATAGACCACACTGACCCTCCATGGTCCACACCGACCATCCATAGACCACACTGTGTATCCATAGACCACACCGACCATCCATAGTCCACACCGACCCTCCATAGTCCACACCGACCATCCATAGTCCACACTGACCATCCATAGACCACACTGACCCTCCATGGTCCACACTGACCCTCCATAGTCCACATAGATCCTCCATAGACCATTTTGATCATCCACAGACCACGTTAACAATCCACAGCCCATATTGGCCATCCACAGTCCATATTGGCCATCCACAGTCCATATTGATCATCCATAGTTCAAAGCCACTGTCTGTTGATTTCTTGTGAAAGGCCTAGCATCTTGGGTTGACCTCCTCATCAGTAATGTTCATCTGCAGGTCAGGAGTGTGGAAGGTCTAGTCCCCCAACTTGTGCTAACGTCCAGACTGTGGAGTGAGGCTGTTACTTAACCTGCTGAGACAGGCAGGAAGCATCTGTAGCCTTATGAGGCAGGGGTGTGTTTTAGGAGCTGTCTGGGCCAGAAGTGGGTATAAAAGCTTAGGCGAGTCCAGGGTCTCACCTAACATGTCCAAGATCTTTCAAAAAAGAAAAAGTGAGATTCAACCATGTTTAATACCAAAACTCCATGTTTTCACTATGCTAAGTATCATTTTCAACATAGGGGTGAGCAGGCCAGAAAACCTTTCTTGTTTCCAGCTCTGTGAATTGCATCTAACATGAGTAGAGAGGTAGACAGCTGCACACTGCAGCCCAGTGATGCACTGGGGCCACTATTTCATGAATCAGCAGCTCTGTCCTGGTTCAGGGAAGCCACTCCTAAGTCCCCTCGACAATCCCAGCTTTCCCGTCATCTGGACTCATCTCCTACTTGGCTTCCTGCATCACAGTATGTCCACTGTCACCTCCCTTCATGCTGTGTTCACTGTGATCTTCTCAAAATGCAAGACAAGCATGCTACCCCCATGCCTAGAGCCAGGGCTCCAACATCAAGACCACCTCCTCGAGGGCTTCTGAGGCCACACTGCCCAGCCCTGGCTGCCTCCAGTGCAAGCCTCATCTTGCCCTGCCTCCCTCCCCTGGACGCTGGCCCCAAAGCCAGCCCACCCTCAACCGAATCCTTCCCTCTCTTGACCTGTATCCATGGTGAGCAGCTAGGGTTGGGCTGGGGTGGGGAAAGTCTAGAAGAAAATGGAGAGCTCCCTGTGGTTCGGCTGCCTCTGACCAGCCCCTCATCCTCCTCACCCCATCAATCACTCCAGGAAGCACAGTTGGGGGAGCATGATAAATAGAAACCCTGAATCCTCCTAAAAATGAGTTAATCTCCTAGCCCATTGGGCCAATCACTGCTTGTCAGGCAGGCTGTTAAGTGAGGCACTGAGGAAAGACTCCATCCTCCGAGGAGCGGGGAAGGAGGTTTGGTGATGGAGTGGCTCCATGCACGCTGTTCATCTTCACACGGAAAGAAACAAGTGAGGGCCGGCTGCTCACAGTCTACTGCAAGGAGACAGGTCTTCCTGGACAGTGCCCTCCCAGGGGCTGGGCAGCTCTGATGCAGGCACCAAGAGAATGCCACATGCTCCCTAATCATCGTACAGTTGATGCGGTGCGATCCGGGGGTGGACGCAGACCAGGCCCAAGCAGTGCCTCATGAAGTGAGCCATGACATGGAGAATGCAGAATGCAGAAGTGTCTGCAGAGGATTTTGCATTAAGTACCAAGGAAGGGGCTGCAAGCCTCGGAGGGCCTCAGACCTGAGTCATGGGACTCTCCCCATCCCTAATGCCTAGGTTGGCTGGGTGCAAGGCAGGAACAGTGTGTGTGTGTGTGTGTGTGTGTGTGTGTGTGTGTGTGTGTCTTGCTTTATGTTGTGTATCTACTGGCTGTGTCTACAGGAGGCAGGAGCACCAGCACCCTGGGCTATTTCCCAACACGTCTTCCTTCTGTTCTGTCAGTTGAGAGGCTGAGGCAGCGGAGAGGCCAGGTCAGACCGAGGTCTTGGCAGGTCAGAGCTTCTCAGAAGGAACAGACTCAGGCTGGACCACGTGTCAGGGCTTAGCCCTGTGACCTCTGGCACCCACAGCCAGCCTGCCAGGGGTCTCATCCAGTTGGACACACCTAAGAGGCTGAGGCATAGGGAGGCGAGGGGGTCAGCATTCTGGGTCTCTGAGTTCAGGGCTTTGTTAGGGATGTGGCAGTCCCTGGAAAGTGCCCGGTGTGGAGGTCACATGTGGATAGGTTGGGTGGGCAGGGAGGAGATTGACATTGCAGGTCCCAGTGCCCAAGAGGCCAAGTCTTCAGGATTACACTCTTCTCCACCATGCTGTCCCCCAAAATCTGACTCCCCCAAAGTCCCCTCCTGAGCACACCTCAGCCCAGCTCCTGAGCATCTGCTTCTCTCTCCCTCTGCTCCCAACCCCACCTACCTGACTCAGGGGGAACCCCTCGCACTTCCCAGCACACTGGAAATGAGGCCACTCGGTGCTTGCGAGGCCTTTCTCAATGACAGCACCTCCCGCCTTGACTTAGGGTTCTATGGATGAATGTGTCTCTCCCAGAGGCCCAGAACCCAAGAGTGAGGCCACGATTCAGCCATCCTCAATCCTGAGCCTCACTCCAGGGCCAGGGACAAAGGGGTTTCCAGGCTGTAAGGGTCTGAAGAGCAGACCCCAGGCTCTGTCAATGGTGGGTGTTCCCACAGGGCTGGGGACCTGGTGTGTGCTCCCAGGTCCATAAGACCTAAGCCTGCCAGGAGGTCAGGAGGTAAGGATAGAGACTCCAGGCTTGGAAGCTGGGTCCACAGGCCTGCAGCCAGGCCGGGCACCTGGAGCAATTGCATGAGCAAGTTGTCAGCACGGGCAGGACCAGGCACGAGGGCAGGAGGACAAGACCGCCAACAGGGAGCTGAGGCTTAAGCCCTGGCAGAGCTGCCTCCTTCCCCACAGGAATCTCCCGCCCAGCCCAAGAACAGCAGAGGCTGGAGAGGAAAGCACTGTATTCACTGTGCTTTCCATTTTGCATATTTTACCATGCTTTGACGGAGACGCCTTGCTGACCAGGAGTGGCTGCCCCTCCCAGGGCTGACCAGGAGAGGCTGGCCACTCCCTAGGGATAGAAGCTGCCATGCAGAGTGCTGTTCCAATGCAGCCGGCCCACCCAGCGCCCAAAGACCACTCACCTGCCATCATCAGGCCCCCGCAGCCCAGGACACTAGTCCCCTGCCCTAAATCACCTAAGGCCAGTTGTGTGTCTACTGGCTGCGTCTACAAGAGGCTGAGTCACCAGCACCTGACCACCCACATTGCCCAGAGCCTACTGAAATGATTCACCTACCAAAATTATTCCAACGAGCCAAACCAGGTCTGTGCACCCTGCCTGCCCCGCACCTGGCCTTCCCTGCAGAGACCGCAGTGCAGGCTCACAGCAGCTTCCCCTATCGCCAGCCGGTGCTCCCCTTTGTGACCCTGCATAGCTGACACCTGTGCGGTCTTCTGGCTGTCAGCACCTGGACCCCTCTCTGTGTTCCTTTCCAGTATAGAAGTCAGACACACAGAATCACTTTCCCAGCCCTATAGCTAGGATGTGGGCACCTGTCCCTGACTCAACCAGCCAGGCCAATATCCCAGGACATGGAGGTCCAGAGAAGCTGTGACCCAGGAGAGCGGGCTGCTCCAGTCTCGGTGGCAGTGCCCACAGCTGGGGTTCTGAGCTGGCAACTGCCAGGGTACGAGCTGCAGCCTCTGAGGGCAGCCGTGGTGCCCTCGCTGGGCCTGCACATCTGGCTGGGTGGCTTCTCCGTCTAACCTGCCGCCGAGCCTGGACCTCAAGCCTTCCTGGCCCTTCCGTGAGCCTCCCAGCGCCCTGCCAGTGAAACCCTGGTCTGATTGAATCAGCGGGAAGGGTCCCTCTTGTCTCTAAGACCCCTGACCCGCAGAGAACAGGGCCCAGGCAGCACCTCACTCCCCACTGCTCCTCAGCCGGCTGGCAGATACTCACAGGGCTGACCTCAACCCTGGACGTGACCTCCTCTGGGACATTCGGTAGCCTGGCCTCCCCAGGACCTAGGTCCAGCCCAGCACCAGCCCTCCGCGCCTTTGCTCATGAGCCTTCCTTGTCACCTGCCGTCCTCCGAATCCCCGCCTCCTTCTGTGGGCATGCCCACTTTCTGTCCCATCTCTTCTCACTTCCTTCTTCTGCGCTGCACTCACTGCCCACCCAGGCTCCCTGCTCTTCTCGGTCTCCAGCTCTTTGCTTTTGCTTCTCCACACCCGGGGACACCCTCCCTCCCCTTTCCCACTCTCATCTGCAACCATCAAGGTGAGATTTGTTTCCCCAGGCTCAGACTGTGCTGCCTTCTCCCGGAAGCCGCCTGTGATAACTGTCAGGCCTACATGTCTCCCTGAGCCTCCTGGCATCCCCTGTCTTTCTCCTGCAGGGCCCTTGCCCCTCAGCTGGGAACTAGCGCCCCTGCCGACAGAGACAGCGTAGCACCGGCTCTTCCTTCCCTGCGGGGACCCGGCCATCTGCCGAAGGAGCTAATGGAGCATCGTGGATGGATGCGCAAAGGATGCACGAAGCCGGTGCCAGAGGCTGCTCCTTCCGCTCCCAGCCAAGTGGCCCTCCCACTCGGACTCTCCCAGCTCGCGGGGAGCCAAGCACGATTTTGGCTGGCCTTGCAGAGGCGACATTCAAAAGCCCAGGCTGCCGTGTGAAATCTCCTGGCTCCTCCTTTGTGATTTTCAGGCTAAAATAAAATCCCCGGGACCCCGGTGGCTGCCATTGTTGCTGCTATTGAAACGTGATGAGCGCCTGATCAAAATTCTTATGCATTGTTGACAGGGGAGGCAACCCGGCACTTATCTCCCAGTGACTTTAAAATAGAGCCTCTTCCTTTTCTGCCAGGGCAAAGCAATAATTTAGATAATTGAAACTCTGAAATGAGTTGGAGACGAATCACTGTGGCTTTGGGCCCTTTTATGAGACTTTTCTTTGTATGAAAAGAATGGAATCAGAAAAGAACGTTTTGCTCACACAAAGACCCTGAGTGGGACGCATCTCCTCAATGTGAAACTGCGCGGCTCCGGGGCCCTGGCTGTCGAGCTGGGGCTGTTGTGGCTTCTCAGAGCTGCACACCTCCCTTCTACCCCGGGACAGCGGGGCAGGTGCAGGCCACACTGAGGGGTGAGCTGTCTGTGCTGGGAGCAGGGGTCTCCTGGATAAGCCCCTCCTTCTCTACCCTCTGCCTCTCCTCGTGTTGGGAGGCAGGCAGCCCCTCCTGCAAGTACCCGCTGGCTGGGGCAGAGATCCGCCTCTCTCAGCCAGCAGGCCCTTCCCTGGGGAAGCCCTTTGCTCCTCATGCGGAACCTGGATCCTACTCGCCTGAAACAGGAGTGTTATTTCATCTCTTTGCTCCTCTGTCAAGGCCACCTGCAAAGGCCTCTCTGTTGCCACCGCCAGCACCACCCACCGCCCTCTCCCCTACCGGGAGCACAGCAGCCTCCTCCCTGGCCTCCCGGCTGCCCTGACCATATCCCCCCTGAACCAAACTCTTTTTTCCTCTCTGCCGCCATGGCCAGAGTGGTCTTTACAAAGCATACACTGAGAGTTGCCATTCTCTCACTCCTGGTCTCGAACGACTGCCCCTCACCCAGGAAGGCACTGCATGCTCTCCAGGGCCCGGTGCAGCCTGGCACCCACACCCCCCCAGCCACCCCAGCCACCCACACTCTCCCAGCCACCCACACCCTCCCAGCCACCCCAGCCACCCCAGTCACCCA
>NW_016811810.1:2457094-2462951 GCF_001698545.2 Rhinopithecus bieti
CCACACCGACCCTCCATAGTCCACACCGACCCTCCATAGTCCACACTGACCATCCATAGACCACACTGACCATCCATAGTCCACACTGACCCTCCATAGTCCACACCGACCATCCATAGACCACACTGACCATCCATAGACCACACTGTCTATCCACAGACCACACTGACCCTCCATAGTCCACACTGACCATCCATAGACCACACTGACCATCCATAGACCACACTGACCCTCCATAGTCCACACTGACCCTCCATAGTCCACATAGATCCTCCATAGACCATTTTGATCATCCACAGACCACGTTAACAATCCACAGCCCATATTGGCCATCCACAGTCCATATTGGCCATCCACAGTCCATATTGATCATCCATAGTTCAAAGCCACTGTCTGTTGATTTCTTGTGAAAGGCCTAGCATCTTGGGTTGACCTCCTCATCAGTAATGTTCATCTGCAGGTCAGGAGTGTGGAAGGTCTAGTCCCCAACTTGTGCTAACGTCCAGACTGTGGAGTGAGGCTGTTACTTAACCTGCTGAGACAGGCAGGAAGCATCTGTAGCCTTATGAGGCAGGGGTGTGTTTTAGGAGCTGTCTGGGCCAGAAGTGGGTATAAAAGCTTAGGCGAGTCCAGGGTCTCACCTAACATGTCCAAGATCTTTCAAAAAAGAAAAGTGAGATTCAACCATGTTTAATACCAAAACTCCATGTTTTCACTATGCTAAGTATCATTTTCAACATAGGGGTGAGCAGGCCAGAAAACCTTTCTTGTTTCCAGCTCTGTGAATTGCATCTAACATGAGTAGAGAGGTAGACAGCTGCACACTGCAGCCCAGTGATGCACTGGGGCCACTATTTCATGAATCAGCAGCTCTGTCCTGGTTCAGGGAAGCCACTCCTAAGTCCCCTCGACAATCCCAGCTTTCCCGTCATCTGGACTCATCTCCTACTTGGCTTCCTGCATCACAGTATGTCCACTGTCACCTCCCTTCATGCTGTGTTCACTGTGATCTTCTCAAAATGCAAGACAAGCATGCTACCCCATGCCTAGAGCCAGGGCTCCAACATCAAGACCACCTCCTCGAGGGCTTCTGAGGCCACACTGCCCAGCCCTGGCTGCCTCCAGTGCAAGCCTCATCTTGCCCTGCCTCCCTCCCCTGGACGCTGGCCCCAAAGCCAGCCCACCCTCAACCGAATCCTTCCCTCTCTTGACCTGTATCCATGGTGAGCAGCTAGGGTTGGGCTGGGGTGGGGAAAGTCTAGAAGAAAATGGAGAGCTCCCTGTGGTTCGGCTGCCTCTGACCAGCCCCTCATCCTCCTCACCCCATCAATCACTCCAGGAAGCACAGTTGGGGAGCATGATAAATAGAAACCCTGAATCCTCCTAAAATGAGTTAATCTCCTAGCCCATTGGGCCAATCACTGCTTGTCAGGCAGGCTGTTAAGTGAGGCACTGAGGAAAGACTCCATCCTCCGAGGAGCGGGGAAGGAGGTTTGGTGATGGAGTGGCTCCATGCACGCTGTTCATCTTCACACGGAAAGAAACAAGTGAGGGCCGGCTGCTCACAGTCTACTGCAAGGAGACAGGTCTTCCTGGACAGTGCCCTCCCAGGGGCTGGGCAGCTCTGATGCAGGCACCAAGAGAATGCCACATGCTCCCTAATCATCGTACAGTTGATGCGGTGCGATCCGGGGTGGACGCAGACCAGGCCCAAGCAGTGCCTCATGAAGTGAGCCATGACATGGAGAATGCAGAATGCAGAAGTGTCTGCAGAGGATTTTGCATTAAGTACCAAGGAAGGGGCTGCAAGCCTCGGAGGGCCTCAGACCTGAGTCATGGGACTCTCCCCATCCCTAATGCCTAGGTTGGCTGGGTGCAAGGCAGGAACAGTGTGTGTGTGTGTGTGTGTGTGTGTGTGTGTGTGTGTGTGTCTTGCTTTATGTTGTGTATCTACTGGCTGTGTCTACAGGAGGCAGGAGCACCAGCACCCTGGGCTATTTCCCAACACGTCTTCCTTCTGTTCTGTCAGTTGAGAGGCTGAGGCAGCGGAGAGGCCAGGTCAGACCGAGGTCTTGGCAGGTCAGAGCTTCTCAGAAGGAACAGACTCAGGCTGGACCACGTGTCAGGGCTTAGCCCTGTGACCTCTGGCACCCACAGCCAGCCTGCCAGGGGTCTCATCCAGTTGGACACACCTAAGAGGCTGAGGCATAGGGAGGCGAGGGGTCAGCATTCTGGGTCTCTGAGTTCAGGGCTTTGTTAGGGATGTGGCAGTCCCTGGAAAGTGCCCGGTGTGGAGGTCACATGTGGATAGGTTGGGTGGGCAGGGAGGAGATTGACATTGCAGGTCCCAGTGCCCAAGAGGCCAAGTCTTCAGGATTACACTCTTCTCCACCATGCTGTCCCCAAAATCTGACTCCCCAAAGTCCCCTCCTGAGCACACCTCAGCCCAGCTCCTGAGCATCTGCTTCTCTCTCCCTCTGCTCCCAACCCCACCTACCTGACTCAGGGGAACCCCTCGCACTTCCCAGCACACTGGAAATGAGGCCACTCGGTGCTTGCGAGGCCTTTCTCAATGACAGCACCTCCCGCCTTGACTTAGGGTTCTATGGATGAATGTGTCTCTCCCAGAGGCCCAGAACCCAAGAGTGAGGCCACGATTCAGCCATCCTCAATCCTGAGCCTCACTCCAGGGCCAGGGACAAAGGGGTTTCCAGGCTGTAAGGGTCTGAAGAGCAGACCCCAGGCTCTGTCAATGGTGGGTGTTCCCACAGGGCTGGGGACCTGGTGTGTGCTCCCAGGTCCATAAGACCTAAGCCTGCCAGGAGGTCAGGAGGTAAGGATAGAGACTCCAGGCTTGGAAGCTGGGTCCACAGGCCTGCAGCCAGGCCGGGCACCTGGAGCAATTGCATGAGCAAGTTGTCAGCACGGGCAGGACCAGGCACGAGGGCAGGAGGACAAGACCGCCAACAGGGAGCTGAGGCTTAAGCCCTGGCAGAGCTGCCTCCTTCCCCACAGGAATCTCCCGCCCAGCCCAAGAACAGCAGAGGCTGGAGAGGAAAGCACTGTATTCACTGTGCTTTCCATTTTGCATATTTTACCATGCTTTGACGGAGACGCCTTGCTGACCAGGAGTGGCTGCCCCTCCCAGGGCTGACCAGGAGAGGCTGGCCACTCCCTAGGGATAGAAGCTGCCATGCAGAGTGCTGTTCCAATGCAGCCGGCCCACCCAGCGCCCAAAGACCACTCACCTGCCATCATCAGGCCCCGCAGCCCAGGACACTAGTCCCCTGCCCTAAATCACCTAAGGCCAGTTGTGTGTCTACTGGCTGCGTCTACAAGAGGCTGAGTCACCAGCACCTGACCACCCACATTGCCCAGAGCCTACTGAAATGATTCACCTACCAAAATTATTCCAACGAGCCAAACCAGGTCTGTGCACCCTGCCTGCCCCGCACCTGGCCTTCCCTGCAGAGACCGCAGTGCAGGCTCACAGCAGCTTCCCCTATCGCCAGCCGGTGCTCCCCTTTGTGACCCTGCATAGCTGACACCTGTGCGGTCTTCTGGCTGTCAGCACCTGGACCCCTCTCTGTGTTCCTTTCCAGTATAGAAGTCAGACACACAGAATCACTTTCCCAGCCCTATAGCTAGGATGTGGGCACCTGTCCCTGACTCAACCAGCCAGGCCAATATCCCAGGACATGGAGGTCCAGAGAAGCTGTGACCCAGGAGAGCGGGCTGCTCCAGTCTCGGTGGCAGTGCCCACAGCTGGGGTTCTGAGCTGGCAACTGCCAGGGTACGAGCTGCAGCCTCTGAGGGCAGCCGTGGTGCCCTCGCTGGGCCTGCACATCTGGCTGGGTGGCTTCTCCGTCTAACCTGCCGCCGAGCCTGGACCTCAAGCCTTCCTGGCCCTTCCGTGAGCCTCCCAGCGCCCTGCCAGTGAAACCCTGGTCTGATTGAATCAGCGGGAAGGGTCCCTCTTGTCTCTAAGACCCCCTGACCCGCAGAGAACAGGGCCCAGGCAGCACCTCACTCCCCCACTGCTCCTCAGCCGGCTGGCAGATACTCACAGGGCTGACCTCAACCCTGGACGTGACCTCCTCTGGGACATTCGGTAGCCTGGCCTCCCCAGGACCTAGGTCCAGCCCAGCACCAGCCCTCCGCGCCTTTGCTCATGAGCCTTCCTTGTCACCTGCCGTCCTCCGAATCCCCCGCCTCCTTCTGTGGGCATGCCCACTTTCTGTCCCATCTCTTCTCACTTCCTTCTTCTGCGCTGCACTCACTGCCCACCCAGGCTCCCTGCTCTTCTCGGTCTCCAGCTCTTTGCTTTTGCTTCTCCACACCCGGGGACACCCTCCCTCCCCTTTCCCACTCTCATCTGCAACCATCAAGGTGAGATTTGTTTCCCCAGGCTCAGACTGTGCTGCCTTCTCCCGGAAGCCGCCTGTGATAACTGTCAGGCCTACATGTCTCCCTGAGCCTCCTGGCATCCCCTGTCTTTCTCCTGCAGGGCCCTTGCCCCTCAGCTGGGAACTAGCGCCCCTGCCGACAGAGACAGCGTAGCACCGGCTCTTCCTTCCCTGCGGGGACCCGGCCATCTGCCGAAGGAGCTAATGGAGCATCGTGGATGGATGCGCAAAGGATGCACGAAGCCGGTGCCAGAGGCTGCTCCTTCCGCTCCCAGCCAAGTGGCCCTCCCACTCGGACTCTCCCAGCTCGCGGGGAGCCAAGCACGATTTTTGGCTGGCCTTGCAGAGGCGACATTCAAAAGCCCAGGCTGCCGTGTGAAATCTCCTGGCTCCTCCTTTGTGATTTTCAGGCTAAAAATAAAATCCCCGGGACCCCGGTGGCTGCCATTGTTGCTGCTATTGAAACGTGATGAGCGCCTGATCAAAATTCTTATGCATTGTTGACAGGGGAGGCAACCCGGCACTTATCTCCCAGTGACTTTAAAAATAGAGCCTCTTCCTTTTCTGCCAGGGCAAAGCAATAATTTAGATAATTGAAACTCTGAAATGAGTTGGAGACGAATCACTGTGGCTTTGGGCCCTTTTATGAGACTTTTTCTTTGTATGAAAAAGAATGGAATCAGAAAAAGAACGTTTTGCTCACACAAAGACCCTGAGTGGGACGCATCTCCTCAATGTGAAACTGCGCGGCTCCGGGGCCCTGGCTGTCGAGCTGGGGGCTGTTGTGGCTTCTCAGAGCTGCACACCTCCCTTCTACCCCGGGACAGCGGGGCAGGTGCAGGCCACACTGAGGGGTGAGCTGTCTGTGCTGGGAGCAGGGGGTCTCCTGGATAAGCCCCTCCTTCTCTACCCTCTGCCTCTCCTCGTGTTGGGAGGCAGGCAGCCCCTCCTGCAAGTACCCGCTGGCTGGGGCAGAGATCCGCCTCTCTCAGCCAGCAGGCCCTTCCCTGGGGAAGCCCTTTGCTCCTCATGCGGAACCTGGATCCTACTCGCCTGAAACAGGAGTGTTATTTCATCTCTTTGCTCCTCTGTCAAGGCCACCTGCAAAGGCCTCTCTGTTGCCACCGCCAGCACCACCCACCGCCCTCTCCCCTACCGGGAGCACAGCAGCCTCCTCCCTGGCCTCCCGGCTGCCCTGACCATATCCCCCCTGAACCAAACTCTTTTTTCCTCTCTGCCGCCATGGCCAGAGTGGTCTTTACAAAGCATACACTGAGAGTTGCCATTCTCTCACTCCTGGTCTCGAACGACTGCCCCTCACCCAGGAAGGCACTGCATGCTCTCCAGGGCCCGGTGCAGCCTGGCACCCACACCCCCCCAGCCACCCCAGCCACCCACACTCTCCCAGCCACCCACACCCTCCCAGCCACCCCAGCCACCCCAGTCACCCA